>NC_031769.1:42497420-42586634 GCF_001522545.3 Parus major | reverse complement strand
TTTTATTATGAAAATGATGGAGTACAAAATGTTTCACTAAGAGTTCCCATAAACTCTAGGAGAGAAGAAGCCAAAAGAGAAGCTGCACAAGAGAGACCTGTCGCATTAGTGCCTTGTGACAAAATGTGTGGCATGGAAAGAGAAAGAGAGAAACTAAAGGGTAGAATTAGAGACATTAACATCTGGCCAGAGTTTTCTGTTGGTTCAGGTTAAAATACCCCACAAATGCACATCCTTCAGAGATGAAGAGTGAAATTATGCAAGTTTCTCCTCAAAACCACATTTTCTGCCATTTAGCTATTTAATCTATGTACATTTTAATTAAATTTATCTTTTGACTATATAGATTTATATTAATTTATTTCAGCTGATTGGACCACCAGGCTGAGGCACTGTCTCAGTGGTTGGAGGACTTCTCACACTTCTGAATGTATATAGCTTCAAAGGTGAGCTTCCAGCTCTGAAGATCTACCTCTTTTATGAGCAAAGAGCCCCTGTGCCATGTTTTGCTCTGTACAACAACCCAGTGCTCCCTGCTTCCCTGGCAATTGTACAGCAGTGAGGCTGGCATTCACAGCTAAGCACATGTTTAAATGCTTGATGGATTTAGGGCTTATTTGGTCTACTCTCAATTGGGCCTTTCTGCTGTCTACTGCTCAAAGTAATGCACATTCACTCAATGCAGTCGAAAATAACCTGAGCAGACATCAGAAAGGGCATAGTGCTAAAGAGCAACCTCTGAAAAGCCCATCTGCAGTGATCTGGTGATATGGACTGGATTTTCCATACAATGGTCAATAACCAATATTTATTGATTTAATAAAATCAGTAAGTTTAATTACATTGCTGATACCACATCTATTTTTATGCTAGATCATGCTGAAAACCACTTCAATTATTAACAGCTGTAAAAATCCAAAGAGGTGGCAGGCACACAGCAATGCTGGTTTCTCTCATCACATTATTCTTGTGGTCTTTTCCACAAATGCCTGGGTGTCTCTTAGGTATTACTTTTTAATCATCTACCCTCGTTACATGTAGTGTTTGCTCCTTTTTCATTTTCTAGCACAAGACCAGAAAGAAGGCAATTAAAATTCAATAATGGTGCAGTGCTTAGACACTCATTAAGTAGTCATTAGGTAGTCTGGAGACTCATTGTCTTTACAAGGGTTTGCTCGCCATGAATCTCCTCTCTGCAGTATTACTTCAAAACAGCAAGCACGACATGAATGTGAATCCAGAGGGTCTCCGAGTCTCCTGGCCCACCTGGGATGCAGCAAACCCTGGGGGCTCCTCCAGCAGCACCAGGGAGATGCTCAGGCCTGGGGCTGCTCTGGCTGCTTCCAGTCCCACTGTGCTATCTGGAAGTGATTCCTGCCGTCCTCAGGCAATAGAAGGATCATTTAAAAAGCCTTGCTTACACTTGTTGGAATACCACCCCCTTCCAGAAATACAGTCCCCGGTTGCCAAGACAGTTTGTAGAAGAGCACACATGAGTAACTGGAAAAATTAGGCCTCCAGGGAGTCAGGAGCATTCGCTGTCAGCCTCAGGAGCCAAGCTCCTGACAAAAGAGCATTCAAAACAAGCAGGCTTCGTTTTGAGGTGGGGAAAAAAATACAACTCACTGGCAGAAACAGGATGGCAAAAGTACGCCACTGATTGTCAGATGCCTAAAGGCATCAATAAAATAATGCTCACACTCAAAAACTGTCTTACAAAACAAGAGAAGCAGCCTCTCTTCATTTAAAGGATTGCCTCTGGACATTAAATAACAGCATCTGCTCTACACACACTGAGCACCTTGAGTTTGCTTTGCTTTCAGTCCTTGAGGATTTGGGGAGGGAAGAGGACAAGAGAAGACAACTGAGACAATTTAAGGTAGGAAGATTCCATGACAGTTCTATGGAGCATTTCCCCAGAACTCACTGAAAGCAGAGGGAGAAAACTCCAATGCTTTACTTAAGACTGCTCTCACACTGCTGACCCTTTATAGATGCAGATCAATAGAGCAGCCTCTGCCAGAAAGAGAGTTCCACATGAAAAAAACTGAAATAGAACTCATATTAGAGATGCTGAGAGGAAATAACACAGCCCAAGGGAATATCTGCATGTCATGGTACAATAACAGGGTCCCTAAGGGATCAGCAGATGGCAATGGAGAGAGGAGAGCAATTCACAGACTCTCAGCTTCTTCATAGGACTCGGTCACCTCTAGGGCATATAGCTCTGGGACAGACAGTCCATCACACACACACTTCCATGCACAGTCACAGAGTGGTATTTCATTAAATACTGTTTTTCTGTATTAAAGCCCATTTCACAACACTGCATCCTCCTTTCTGTCGTGCCTTACCCTGGTACCCACAAGCCACAGCTGACTGCCTGACACAGCATCGGGTGAGGATCAGGAGAAGTGCTCACCTTTGGTTGGCTTCCTGTTGCACTTTGCTATAAAAGCTCAGGTTACTTCTCTGAACCATCTTCCACTCATATTCCTGCTGGAAAATTCAGCTGTGAGGCCTGGGAGGTTGGGATTGCCTTGGAGCTCCTTTGTACAGTGCCTGGTGCAGTACCTGATCAAAACATTCAAGTTTTTTTCTACTCAAGGTGCCTTCAACTGTGTATTTACCTGCTCGTAAGAATTTTTTGGAGCAGCTGGCAGATATTTCATTTTCCAAGACAGAAAACATTCTGGAAGGTTTGGTGACATGGTGTGCATCAGGATATATTTCCATTTGTATACATAAGGATACATTTCCATATGTATAGAAATATGTTTGTGTATGCATGCATAGATGTAGAGAGAGATAACTGACAGATAGACAGTTCATGAGAGAGTCACAATTAATTTCTCTGTGTAGATACATGTACACAGATACCACATTCTCAAGCTCCCTAAGACAGACTGCAGTTTCTAAATGTTAAAATATATCAATATGTAGGACAGTTAACTAGTACAAAGCAGTAATCTTCTCTTTCATTTGCCATTTTTCTTCTGAGGTATTTTTTCTTATTGTTTGCACACCACTGCCTTTGTACTTCGATTACAGCTATGCATGTAATAATAAAAATGACAATAAAACCAAGCCCATTTCTTCTATGGGATGACAATTGCAGGGTGTGTGTATTTCTGGCACATTGCAAAACATTGGAAATCCCTGGCCAGGTGTCATCAAGTGGAATGGAAAATATTTACCCAAGAGGTGTACTTTTAAACCAGCTGACTAAATGTCTGTTTTCCTCAACTGCTCTTTCTGATGGAAGTTTTCCCAGGACCTGTTCTCTGTTTTCTGACCTGATGGGGAAGTGACCAACTCCACAGTGTGGCAATAATCAAAGTCAGGAGGCTGTAGTTAACCATTCATGAACAACTGAGGACTGAAACCTGTCTGCAGAGCTAGCAGGGCAAATTATCTGCAAATACTAACTTTCCAGCCATGATGGCCATATTCCAGTCCAGACAAAAGAATACTGGACCCGTAGTTCTATGGAACCAGAAGCATTTGCATGGTCTTCTCTTCCTGTGACCACTAACACCAAGGTTTCCTGTTAGGTTTTCATTCTTAGTCTCATTTTAGATAATTCAGTGGCCTTCAGAAAAGGTCATTTACTGCCCCATTATTCCCCCAACCATAAAAAGTGACAAAAACAAGTACAACTGGGGGTGGTAACCAAGTATATGAGGAGAAGGTGTAAGAAGAAGGAACCTACAACTCTTTTCATCCTATTCAATCCCTTCTCAACCCTCTGTGCCTGACCAGTCTGTACATAAATACATTTGCTTTTGCTGTTAACCAGCTCTTTTTATGTCCAGCACATCTGGATAGTTATTTCCAAGGTAGTCATATTCCTGAACAGGAATAATCATCAGCTAAATTACCATCTAGAGATTGTATTTTCATTGAACTTCTACTTACTACCAATAATTACATGCAGAAACTTTCTGCTGGACTTCTCCCTCCTGAAAAAACAGAGTATTCAGTGGACACAGGCTAAGGAGTTTTCAGGTTTGGCAGGTTCAGGTTTGTAATACATGCACACATATTACAAACAAAATATGGGAAATGAATGTGCCTCTGTGCATATTGGTGCTATTTCCAAACAAATCTCCTGTTTGAGCCTTTCTTCTCTTGCCCACTAAATTCCCTCAGATAACAGTGGTTACACCTACAGGTCAGTCTGAGCTGACTTATACCAAAGACGAAAGGTCAGCCTTTGCATTATTGATATGGACACTTTGCTGCCTCCTACCCCTTTTTTCACCTGTGTATCTGCTTGATGCTCCAGTTATGTGTGGAGCTGGAGATCCAGCAATGGCCAGGGGTGAGCTCCTGCTGAGCCAGGTGCAGGTTTGTGGTTTGGCTGTGAGAGCACCTTGGAGCTGGTCATCACAGGGTAACAGTCACAAAGGCAGGTCCACGAGGAAGGAAGGGTTTCCTGCAGGCAGGGTTTTCAGGTACTGGAAGCCTCTATTTCATCTTGCAGAGAGGGGATTCTGATGTTTTCTAGAACTTGTCCAGCAGAACAATAACCTCTAAGAAAGGATTTCCTTTTTGTTTGCTGTGAAAAATAGAATTGATCTGCATCCTAATCCAGCTGTCAACAAGAAACTGACAGTTATACTTCTTATCAGAAAACTCAGATGTTTTTCCCTTTATAGTTCAAGCACCTTTATACCAGGTTTAAGCCCTCAAAGCATTAAAAAAAGTACTCACCCTACTTCCTTTGTTTTCAATATCTCTTTATCAAGCAATTTATCTTGTAGCATTTTAAAGAGAATTAATAAAAAAGACAGCAAGGTTGCCTCATGCTTGCAAAGCTTTTGGTACAAGTATGTAGGTTAAATGGGACTTTTTATGAAGATTTATACATAGCAACTTAATACCTTTACATTTATTTCCTTGCACTTCCAGCAGTTCTGTTGCTTTTCTACTACCAAAGATCCTTGATATCAAAAATCCTCCTCCTCCCTTTAGATTTCTACTAATGACCACCAGCAATGGGATTTTGCAAGTTAAACAGTAATGTAAAAATTTCTGTCAAATCCATGTGATGTACTTCTGTGCTTTTACAACAGCTCTAAGGCAAAAATTTCCACTGTGTTTAATGTACAGCTTTGGCTAATTGTGTTATGATTCATGTAAAAAACCCACAAAATGAAACAAGGTATGGTTTAAAGTATATAAGCAGCAAAACAGTAACCTCCACATCCTCAGGTGCCTCAAAGGTCCTTCCCTGCAGAGAGCCCAAAGCAACTAAGTAAGCGTAAAAGGCACTGTGAGTTCTTTTTCCTGTGCAACAAATGAAAGAAAATAATGCTCATCAGAGAGCAACCATTTCCCTGAAGTCAATCTGAGTGACTAAACCATGTTTTTCAGGTTTTAAAGGTTTCCCTTTAATGATCTCCTGAGTCCCTTACTGCCTTAAGAAGCCTGACCCATTCTTTCTCAGGTGTTTTTTCTTGCAAGCTGCATGGAAAAAAAGCTTCAATAAGTCTTTGTCACTAATAAAAAAAGTATTGACTGCTTACAGAAGCTCTTTTTGAAGTTTTCCTGGTAAATCACCTTGAATTGCAGCAGAGGTAAATGAAGGAGTGAAGATTATCTTCTTCTGACATTATTCTCACTGTGTTAGTTACTCATTGTTTGCTGTTGGACTTTATAGTCCCTGCAACATCCAAGCACTCCTCCTGTATCTTGGACTTCAGCACTTCTGTTTTAAAATGGTCTTAAGTTATGTAGAAAATACAGAATCAGGCACACATGCACAACATTGAGAAGGATGGGGAATGTAAGTCAAGAAAAAATCATAGGAAAGAGACTGAAACCTGACAAGCAAATGTTTCCCTACCTCAGTGAACATCATAGTGGACTTTAGTCTCTGGTTTGTAACACTGTGTATTCTAAACAGAAACTGAAGCTAGAAAAAGATGAAATATGCCAGAATCTCTTATTACTTTGAGCTGGAAGTATAGTGTCACATCATCTGTAGCTGGACATGTCTTTTGCCTCCTCAGCTTATGCTGCTGCTAAAGTAGATTTAGGTGACTACTCACCTTTTGCTTTGTTCTTAAGACATGTCATAAAGATGGATCGGTAGCACTGCTTAATTAACCTGGTTAATTAATCAATACTGGTATACTTCACTGTAAATAACTCGGGTCAAATAGAAATGGTTTTTTGATATTCTTAATAAGAATTTCCTCTAATTTATTTAATACAGTCCCGAAGTCCTTTCAGAGTTGTGGTGAAAAAGCAGGAAGCATAAGGATTATGATAATGGCTCAATGCCTAAAATTTATTTGGTCTACAATTAATTTCATATTCCTTTACCAATCATATTACTTTGTTAACCTTTAGTCCTTTACACAGATAGAGGAAGGAGCTCAGAATGCAGAATAAGGAAGGAAGAGGTAGAGGAAAACATCAGGTATATAATCAGAGCCTGATATACAGTTGAAATCAGCAGGAGTGGGATGCATATGAAGAAGGGAGCATAAACACTAAGAATGAACATTAACAGGAAAAATGTGCAAGGCCGAAAAAAAAATCAGTTTATTATTCCATTTTTGAAGAATGAATTTAATCCAAAACTCTATACAAGTACAGTGGATGACCAGGCATACTTCTGCCATTATGAATATACACACCTATCCCTGTGTATGTGAGCATGCATATATGTATATAAATATACACATATGTATGTATTTCCACAATTCCTTTGAAGCTCAGATTAAATGCAGGCCTTTTGAACAATCAATAACGACAAGACAATTAGGGGCTGAGTGGCCATACATACATGTTTAAGAGTAAATCTGCCAAATTACAAAAATTATGGACTTAAATATCACAAGGACCAGAAATCAACAGCAGCTGGAGTCTAATCCTGCATCATTCCATCAGAGGCAGCTTTGCCAGAGATGCTCTGAGTGCAGGACTGGCATCCAGCCACAGCCTAGAACACCCTTCCTTATGCTTTAAGTGGCAGAAAAAGGGGACAGGGTAACTGTGAATCCTCCCCTCCACTGTCCCAAACATTTGTTCTTCTTCCTGCCCCTGAAATTCAATTCATATTTACCCACTTCTCACTGCAGTCTGGACTCTCAAATGAGGCTTACCTACATGCCTATGTACTACATTACCTTCAGCACTGTCCTCCAAACACCTTCTGTACTTGCCTGCTGGCCTGAAGGAGGTCCCTTTCCCCTCCACACCATTTCCAGCTGTTGCTGACACACTGTTACAGCTGCAGGTGTGGCTCTGAAGCTTGTAGCTGCTCCTCGAAGTAGAGCAGCTGATCTACTTCGAAGCAATCACTTGCTCTAGAAACCAGTTTCTCCAAACAGCTCCTGATCTCCTCCTCACTGGCATTCTGCTGTCTCGCTTCCTTGAGGCAGCTGTACACCGCCTCAAATGTCTCCACTCCCAGCTTCCCAATGGCAGATCTGGGGATAAATATTATAGAAAAAGTCAAGTAGAAGTTAATTCATGTTATATAGTAACACAAGCATTGACTAGTGAAGATTTCTTCTAAATGTTGTCGGTTTGATTAAAATTATATCATGATGCACCTCGTTTACCTGACAGTGAAAGGCACTAAAGTTTTCTGGTGACTTTCTCCATGATTACTTGCTATACAAAGAGCCCAAGAGTAAAAACCTGGCCATAGCAAAATCATGGGAAGCATGGCCATCTTCATTGTTACAATCCAAGAATCCTCTTCATGCTGAGTCTGACAGATGATTTTATCTACAAGTCTGGTAAACACACATGTATTACTGCCTCTGGATTTCATCAAAACCAAAAGTGACCCCAGTCAGCTGAACACCAGTGGTATTTTATGTGGGCACACTTCGTTATTCATTTCTTTATTTTAGCTTCTATCGAGCTTTTCTACAAGAAAAACGTTGTACAAGCTCAGCATGAGCTAACTTGACACTTTTTTCTTTTCTACAGTGCTCCTTTTATCAAAACCCAGATATATAACTCAGTGACAAAACACACACACACAGCATCTTAATATTGATTTATAAAAAAGACCCGTTTGAAAACTGCAAGACAATGAACAGCCTTTCTTCCTCCTAAAGGCAAAACATATTTAAATTCATGTATCACAGGTAACATACAATTTGTCACTCAGTGATGGCTTCATATTTTGATGAAAATACCAGGGTAATTTTCCTTCAGTGTATCAGAGACTATCTGCCTGCTCTTCATGCTTCTGACTTGGATTTTTTCACTGAGCCTTTACATGTTAGAGCGGTTAAGAGCTGGTTGTCTTTTATTCAAAAAGGGGATACTTGAAGGGAACCATGTCATATGGTGCCAGCAGTAGGCTTCCCAGCCAGTGCTTGAGGCAGCAGGAGCTGGGACACCTTCAGCTTGTGGCTATACAAAGGATGATCTATACACAGGCAGAGAAGGGGATCAGAGATGTCTCCTGGTGCCAGCATTAAGGCTTAGAACCTCAGTAAATGTGCACATGGGAGCAGGCACACTTCCCATAGCAGTTTAAATAGTTAAACCTAACTCCCAACAACAACTTCACAAACTGCAGCTGTAGTTTTTCCTGGTTTTGTACTGATTTTGCTACATGTCTAACACCAGGGCAAGGTCAACTCTTCTCACCCAATAGCATAATCAACCTAGTTGCTTTTTATCAGTGGTCATCCTGTTATTGCTGAGGAAAAACATCCTCACAGTGAAAAGTCAGCCAGTAAGAGTTCCATATTATATAAATTCCCCAATTCTTATGAAAACATTGCAAAGAATTCTACTTTATTGCTCCTCAAACTTCTCCCATCCCACTTGCTCTTTGCTTTTCTAGCACCTCCATCATGCCCAGGTGTGATGCCCCTTTGACTTCAGGGCACCCCTCTGCTGGCTCCTGACACAGAGGCAGATCAGGAACCGGGGGCAGAGAAAGCCTTGGCTTTCTCTGACCCAGGATCAGAAGTCAAAGGGCCAAGCTGGAATCTCTACAGGTCTAGACCTAACTCAGTCCTGCTTCCTATAACTAGAAATTGCCTTTTTTTCTACCAAGAATGTTGTTTAGGAGAAAATAAAAACTGTTGGAAAGAATGAATTCTCCAATGCTAGAAGCCTAGAGATTGGATTACCACTTAAAGCTAAACAGAGATTTGACAATGTACATTTCTTCAGAAAACATTATCAAAAATATCACTATTTCTCTCCAATAGTTAAAAATCAATACATGAAAAGCTATCCTGAAATCACTGCTACTTATCAATGCCTCTAATGACTCCTCTCTCCCTCTTAGACAAGTATGTTTAATTTTTGGCAGTCCTGTCTATTTCAAGATGAAAAATTAAGCAAACATATACCTTGGGAGTATTGCTTCTGCTAACAAATGTGACCTGCAGACTTGAATCTTTTCTGTTCAGCTTGGCAGAGCACGCAAACCAGCTAATCTGTATAATAGCTGATACAATACAATTAAGGGGAAAATGTTCATAGGTTGAAAATTACAGGGTAGGTAACAAAAATTATAACCTGCTTTTACAAAAGAAGACATCAGGCTCTGTTTGGCCTTGAGAGGCAGAAGTGTGGGATATCAGAGAGTAAATGCCAAAGAGGCGTCACCAAGTGAATCTATCATCCTGATGGAGGGAGGGGGGAAGGCTCTTCTTGGAAAGTGAGGTTTGTCCATTATGGCCCTGATCCTGTGCTAGGGGATATTTGTCCACCCATGTAAAATCCTGGAGAGGCACAATTACAGATTGCTATTTCACATGAAAGATGGGATACCTGCACTAAATATCTGGAAAAGAATCAAAGTCTTACCACCAAATGTGGTGTGAGAAGAAGTGCAGAACTCTAATTTACAGTCACATTTGGCCATCCACGTTTTCTGATTTACTGGCACACTCTCCATGATATCCTATAGCTTATCTGCTACAAACTCACTGTGAGTCATCATCTCTTTTTTAGCCAAGACAACACGAACAAAGGGGATGCCTCACATCTGGGATTTCACTACTGTGAAAAATTGTGGGGCAGACCTCCATCCCACACTGGCCAAAATCGGTTTTCAGTGTCTTAAAATCCAAGAAATGACATCAGGCTCTACCAATCAAGGGTCTGGCTTCAGGTGATACTCAGTAATGTGCTTAAATGTCCTATCTCAGATTGTGTTTTTTCTTTCCTTGCTACAGTCTTAGATGGAGGGATCCATTGAGCTCAACTCCCCTCATTCCTGGCTGCAGAGAGCAGTCCCAGTGCTCCAGGCAGAGGAGGCACAGGGCTGGGGACATGCTGTGACCATCAACCCACTGGCTGCACAGCAGATATTGCCAGTCTGAGGACACTGTCACCCATGGAAGATGTGGCCTGAAAAAAAATTAGCCTCTTGTTGCCAGCTCTCATGCAGCACACAACACATGCCTGAGAAAATTAACTGCAACAAGACCCAAACACCATATTGATATTTGATTTGTGGATAATTATGGAGCATGGACATAAAATAGAGACTTGGTTCTATCAAGGATAAGGTGCTTTTGAGTATGCAAGACGCAGTAAAGAACATCAGCAAAATCATAGGCACTCCTGGAGTTAGAGGGGAGCTAAATAGGAACCTTGAGAAGTATAATTTTAAGACACAGTGTGTCTAAAACCATTCCAAGTCATTGGACCTAAATGAATTTATCAGGCTATCTGGTGATTTGCAGTTGATTTTCTACGCATCAGTGCAAAATGACTAAAATTTGACAATATAATAATGTTGTATTCTCAGCTGGCTGAGGAAGTTGTAAATCTTTCCTAAGTGAACAAAGAATTCTCTATTATCCCACAGGTCTTTATTTTGACTATTCTGCTACCAGCTACTTATTAACATCTCCTTTCTGGCTTAGAGATCTATTACAATACACCTACCTTTATGCCACACTGACAAAAGCCACAAAACAAGATTAATGCTGAGGTTTGTGCTCCTCCATGGGTGTTAGCAGCCAGGTTAATATCTCTCAACAACTTGTCATGACCTGCCTTGAAGGGTAGATACTACACAAATCAGCAGCTAAGGGGTTTTTCAGCATCTCACTTTCCAGTGTCATTTGGCACGATGGCAACTATCATCTAAAGCCATCCTGGTCTCACTGGGATCCCCTTCAGAGAGCTGCGTGTGGTTCGTGCAAGGACAGGCTCTGCACAAGCCACTACTGAACACACCAGAGTAGTAACACCATGAAAGTCCCTCTGGATCAGGAACCAGCAATACCATCTCACCCCTGCCATAACAGGCAACAAACACACTGCTCCTAAGAAGAACAGAAAATTCAGTTATTTCAAAATACAATGCAAACCCTAACAAAGAAACTTTCTGGACATGGAATACCCGTTCCACTGGGCATTTATTTATCCTTTTGAATGCAGCCAGGCCACCTGCATCCACCACCAAAAGAGCACATTGTAAAGCAGAGCACAAATCTGTGTTGATTTTGGCTCATGGAGCGTAAAAGCATGCACAGGGATCTTTGAAAGAATAATTTCAGTAGAGGTCTCTAAATTCTGTTCTTCCTAACTCAAGGAGCTAACCCCACGGAGTCCAGCAGTATTCTTTAGGATTCTCATCAATACATCCAACAATGATTTGTCCCTGAATTAATGGTATTTCCAAGCATCAATTTATTAACCTCATATTTCTCTTTAAAAAAACAGTACAATCATGCCACTTTGCAGCTAACCAGTACTGATATGAATCTCAGTGAAAAAGACTTACATTTATCTCCTGAGATGACTTTGCAAAAGAATCAGGAAATTACATATCCTTAGTCTCATACAAAATATTGTTTTCTAACTGTACCAGAAAATCTCAAGATATCTGCTACAGCATCTCATGGTTCAGTAAACAAACAGGTTTATCTCAGTCAGAACACAAAAGATCTCTGTCCTCTCAAGTTATCTTTCTGTCATTCTGTTTGCTGGCTTTACTGACTATGAATGATTAAAACTTTGACACTTGAAAGAAATGGCTCTGGGTTCAAATCTTCATCTCCAACATAACTTCTCTGTTGCTGTTTAAAGACCCCTTGAGATCTGCTAGGAGAAGGACATAATAAGTTCCATGATTCAGGTTTTAGGAACTTATATCTAAAGGTAGGGCAAAACTTTTCTAGTTCTGACAACTGTTCAGTCTTGGGAATGTGAAAAAAATGGCTAAGTAAGAAAAGAGCTCATTAAAAAAAAATAGAAAAGATAATGGAAAGTATTATGATATAAAAGCTAGTAAGAAAAGGCATACAAATTACTAATATTAGCCTCCATTTTCACCTTCAAGCCTCAATGGACTTCGACTATCCTCATATTACTGCTGAATGAAAATTTCTTCACTTGAAAACACAAAGATAATTTTCCTAATTCATCCTTAATTACTTCATAATTCCTGAATTAAAGCACCATAATTTGATTGCAAACAAAACTCTCTGATGTCTTACTTCAAAGACCTGAAAAATCTAAAGCATATTTGGGACATGTTTTCCCATGAGTTAAGAAGGATCTTATTATTAAAAGATGTAGACACACAGGTGAAGAAATATCAACAATAATATTCTCCATGCACCTCATGCTCAGAGATAAATGAATTTATAAAATATGAATTGAAGCTGACAACTGTTCTTGGAAGAAGCGCTAGTTAGAATTTAGAGCTGTTAGTTGAATTCTAGCTACTACAAATTTAGAAGATGCTTTATCATAAGAGAAAATGTGCTTCTTTTAGTATTTTCCACAGAAGGAAACAAATTACAACAAAACACAGTCATTGAAATCAAAACAGAATACTGCAATTTTAAAGTCTTCCTATATAAAGAAATTTACAACCAGTACTAAAAATAAGAGGAAATATATTTGCTTCTATAGAGATATTCTTCATGAGGTAGGGTGGGCACTGTTTCACTGTGTTCCACTGTGGCCATGGAGAATTACCTGAAACACACGTCCCTGAGCTGCAGCAGCTTTATACACAGTCTGAGATTTCCTAGTCTTTCTATAATTATTTTAAACAACATTCTGATTTTTAACAGTGCCATGGCATTCAAAGAATCTTTGAAAAGTCATCAGTTTAATTCCTTCAGCACCACTGATTAAGATCAAGCAGGAATTCATGGCACACTTAACACATACTTGATGTTATTTGCTTTGTTTATCAATGCATTTGTTTTATAAAGGTGTAAAAAGCAGCACAATATACAGCTAATTCTTGACTGTGAGCATGTGAGGATACAGTAGTTACCTCTGAAAACTCAATAACTATATGCAGACCTTGTAAGAATTTAAGAATATAACTGCATTCTCCTTTGTTCATGTGTGGTATACAGAGTTAATGCTGATTTCCTTTTACATGGCTTAATGTTGGGAGGGGGGGGTCTCTCCTGACTTAGGATTTCATATCAAAATAATACTTTTAAAACCAACAATTTGCCTATCAGAGAAAGAAAAAAAGTATTTATGCATTACAAAGAAACAATCAGAATATTTATAACTATATATGCATTTTTTCTCAATCCAAGCATTATCTTTAGCCATATTCACTTAATAAAGTGTTACTACTGGATCTAAAATAATGTATTTCTGAGTTAGCAATAAGTCAGTCTCATTAAAAAGTTGTCAGTCAGGTGCTTCAATGGAGAGATTAATGTAATTAGCTGGTATGGAGATGGACAGTTCTTGACAGAAATATCACAAACACCACAGTAATTTACTCACAAAATTTCCTGCTGGGCTTGGGCACTGTACAGCCACAGAGGGAAGTGAAGCAGCGCTCAAGCTCTGAGCTATGCTAAACACCCATACAAGGTTACAGTAAAAATACTATTAAACAATCCAATCAAAAAGACATTTTAAAGCTAAAAAATACCAACTGCTGTGTAATGTGAGATGTCTAATTATGACAAATATTGAAGTCAGTATATGCATATACATAAAAATAGACACTAACATATACACAAAAAGACTCCCAAACCATTTATTGTAAGGTTTTATGCAAACAGTTTTTTGAACATCAACCATTTAGGGTAAGTTCACATCTATATCCACTCAATGGGGTCTGAAGCTAAGTGGATTAAGTCCACAACTTCTTTCAGGTCTCTTTTCACATCTGCAGGCCTTTAAAAAGTTCCTAGCACAAAACAGGGCTAAGGCAAATTCACGTTTTGGCAGAGCCATACAATTCCACAATGACACCATTCTAAAGAGGAAAAAAAGGAAAGCAATTACCAACTATGGACAGTAGATCTGTGATTTTCAGAAAGGCCTAGAAAGATTTACACAATCAGTTTCTTCTGGGTTTGCATCAAAAGAAGACAAGCTTCACAGAGTTGTTCAGGCATTTAAAGACATAGATAGAAGTCTAGTACTTTTTTTTTTCCTAAAAAACAAACATTTTATATCTTTCAAAAGAGAGCTCTGGTCATTCCTGCATCAAACCTCTTGGAAATTTCCCTACCTTTATTTCTCTCAAGTAAACTTCCCAAGGTTGCAATACTATTCTAGTAAAAACTGTCAAAATTCTTCGAGTGGTTCCGTATTGAAAACAGACGATATAATTAATGCTGTGTGAAAGCATTTTCGTGTTTGCAAACTATTGACAAAATCAAGGTGCTGGAAATCTGAACAGCTCAATCTCTGCATTATGTATGCACAGCACAAGAAACTAGGCAAGCTATGCTTTGTGTGCAAAACAAAAAGAAGTATAATTCACTGAATCTTTTGAGTGTTTGGGGCCACTTGACATTTTAAAATAAGTGAATCTATGTTAAAAATTTTAGGAGTTTTGCTACTGAAATGCAATTTTTAAAGTGAATAAAAACTCTCCAATCCTAAAGGAATCATAATGTTACTGTCCCCTTACAAAAAAAAAGTCCCTAAAAATTCAGAATAACAGAATGATTCATGGATCTATGGCTGGCATACAGCTGAGCAGAGAAGAAGAAAAAAAATCCGTGCTTTCTTTACGTATCAAAGCAAATTTGCAAAATATTACACATAATTTTAAGGATACGACCTGAGGTTCAAGTAAAATGGGAAAAAGAGGAGCATCCCAAGAAAATGTATCAAACATTAATTGTGCCCCAATACTCACTCACTCTAACTACTAAGTTTGTTCTCATTATTCATTTCAAAGTGTACCATAACAAATGTAAAGCTCCTAAGAACTGCTGAAATTATGGTGTTGGCAGGTGATGTGCTCTTCCCATCCTCACATGCAGGATGGAGAGGAGCAGCGTAAGAGGCAAAGTGCCAACAAGAGAAGCAGCCCATTTTTATCACGGAAAGGGGAGGAGTATGGACAGTGGGAAGAAGCTGAACAAAGACCCATAGAAAATGCCTGAGGAATTAGATTATTATTAGCCAGAGCTCCAGCTTTGGCCTTGAGGGGTTAGTGCTGCTTCTGCTGCAGAGGACTCCTATGCTTCTGAGCAGCAGACACTGTCTCACTCAGCTTAATTTCTTCCTAGGCAGGAGAAGCCCAGGATTTACCTATTCCAAATTTCTCTTTCAGTCATTGCCTTGGGACAGCAATGACTCCTGAGCCAGGAGGATTCACTTATTTGTGAGGTGTCCCCAGCCCAGGGAGGCAGAGATTTAGTTTCAGATAAGCATTGTTAAAGTAAGAAGCATAGCTTTAAAGCCCAGGGAGAATGAATTCCATTCCTCTGCCTCGGGGGATGAGCCCTGTGAGCCCAGGAGGAATTTCTCCACCCTGGACCCCTCGTGGGGTGGCAGCCCAGGGTGTTCTGATTGGCTTTGAGCCCCTGGGGTTTCTCCCTTACTCTGTCCCTATTAGTCCCCAACCTGAAACTCCACCCTGGCTCTGTCCCACAAAACACATCACCCAGCCTCTGTCTGGGGCTCTCTGTCTCTGGGTCTAAGCTGAGTTGGTTCCTGTGCTGGATAAATGGTTTCCTGAGCAGAAGCCCATCTCATTGGTGTCCCATGTTGGTCACTGGTAAGTGTAGCCTGCCTGGAGATGATCCTGCAGCCCCAGAAAGTAGCACTCACGTCTCCCTGACAGAAACCAAGAACCAATATCCCACCTTGGTGACACTCAGGCAGGGTTCAATCTTTCAATGTTCCCACTGAGTTTATCTCACTTGTTTGTAAAGCAAACAGCAAACCCAAAATACTTTCTTCAGATTTGGGTCTGGAAGGTAATGGTGCAATTACCTTAAAATAGATTTTCAGTAAAAGAAAGAGAAACTCTTGGACTAAGATGCTTAATTTGTTTCCATAATGAATTCATTACACTCATTTGAGACTAGCCTTTAAAAATGAGGTGTGAGAAACTGTGACAAGGAAGATGGACATGTAAATAAAATTTTGGCCTAGCCCATGAGATGCAGAAAACTATAGTCATGCTGTAAGATGTCTTGGGATCACCAGACAGAAATTATTACCTGAAAATGGAGTGTTGGACAGAATGCTGTTATGTGTGTAAGAGGAAATTCAATGCTCAAAAACATTTCAGGATCAATACCTTCAAGAGTACTCTATTCACCTGCAAAAACATGGTAGCTCAGATAGTGTCAGTAAACTTCCTTACCAAATATGTCTTTTGTCTGTGAAAAAATATCTTATTTCTCAAGCAAGTTTACATCATGATACCTTCAGCATGACAGTCAATAGCAATCAAAAGGTCACTGATAAGTTTATAAATCAGGATCTTAAAAAACAATTAGCTTTTCTGTATTTTGGCTTTTGTCTTCACTAAAGCTGCCCACAATAACCTGTATAACAAAACCAGTTTCAGTTGGCTCAGAAAGGTCCACTCTGCATAAATTGAAATACTATATCAAGGAAACACTTTCTTTACTGCAATATTTTATTTTTTTTTAATTGCACAAATAAATGTACAAAAAGTCTTCTATACTTCTGGTATTTTAGGACTACTTACCTCAAGAACATCTAGTGCCTACTGAATGACCTCAAAATGACCTTTATTTCTGAATTTTTAAGATAGGTGATGCATTTGATGGCAGCATCAAAGCACAAGAAGCATATATACATACTCCTCATGAGTCTAAACCAATAGTGTTATGAGCATTCACAGGAGCAGAATAAAAATATCACCCAATGCCTTTTCTTCATGACTTCTGAAAGACTGCTTTACTTACACTCAGCAGGGGATGATGAAGTCTTTTGCCTGATCGTGGTATGCTGCTGTGCATAAGACTTTGGGGAATGACTAAGAGGTGCTTACTGCTGGGCTAAAGGATTTTAATTTACTTAAAATTTGGGGCATAAAAGCCTTTTCCTTTTACTGCCATACATTTTATTGAATTCTAAAGTGCATATTAAAGTTCATAGCTATTAAAATGACTCATTGTAGATATTCATGGATATCTCTACAAAGGAGCACAAAACCATCTGTACTAAGCTTTTTGTATGGACCTCAGGGGAAAAAAATTAATAGGTGCTACTACAATTTAATCTGACAGGGGAAAAATGCTTTGGCATGAGGAGTGGCTTCTGAAGAACAGTGTGATTCTCTCCTGAGATGCATAGTTGGAAAATCTCTATAGGGGAACCTCAGTGGAACATTTGTCTTCATGGATCTCTCCATGAAGATAACTTGGCTCTGGATACCATGTGGCAGTAATGCTTCTCAGACTCGGCACCCACCACGTTACCTTGTACCATCAAGGATGGGGACCACCACGAGAATCAGATGGTGGCCAGGACAGAAAATGCCAGGAAATGGCTCCTCCCATTTCCTGTGCCTAACAAGATTCCTTGTTTTCAAAGCCCATTATGAGGAATAAGAGTCTCACAGCTCCCATTTCTATATTTGGTTGATTTCTCGCTGCTAGCACGCAAGGCTGGGAAGGAGCATAATGGTAGCCTTGGTGGGAGCTAGTTCAAAAAATGGAAATTTCTTATCAACACTACAGATCCCAGTATTGAAATGCTTAGCACTGAAGTGGAGATTTTTGTGGAGTCAATGAACTCTGCTTGAAAGGTAAAGCTAAATCTCTGCTCTTATAAATTCTATAATGAATTCTGATGCCAAATATAACAAACTAGAAATTGTTATCACTGGAGTTGGTGATTTTATCATGACTTTTACTGAGAAGACATCAATTCATATTGATGCCGCATGTGATCAACTGGACCAGAAAGTGAATTGGAAAGAAAAAGTCAGGGGAAATATTTAGGGGCTGTAGTGAAAAAACAGCCCCTAAATTTTCTTTATATTAAGTGAAAAGAAAAATATTTCTTTTCACTTAAAATAGGAGGACACCAAGCACTCCTACCAGGGTTCAGTGGTTTCCTTCTATATTCCCATAAAGTTTTTTAGCACAGCTTCACTCTCACCTGAGTATCCTTGTCAAGTCCTGCATAAGAATACAGTAGAAACCTCCTAAATTGATGCTCTGATACACAGCAAGTCAAAGAAGGCATTTAGTGAATTATGCTGCAGTAACTCAAGCAATGAGCATATAACATCTTGTCAAGTGACTGCCTTGCTACACTTGTTTGCAAGCCAACATTATTCACGCATCAATTGTAAATGGCTAAAAGGCGCTTTCACTGTTAGACCTTGTGTTGTTTTAGATTAATCTACCGTTTTATCAGAGCTACTGACACTTTCTTCCAGTAATGTCATCTGTAATGTGTGGGCACAAACTTTCTTTATGAGCAGTTCATGACATAGGAGTCTCCCTCATCAGAATCTATTGCTCCTAACATCTGAAAATGCTGCAAATCCCAAACCTTAATAGTTCTCCTTCTAGAGTGACTTGACACCCAAACAGATTTCACTGCACCTCCACTTTATCTCTCCTGCTCTGCTCTTCCCCTTCCTTTTAGGAACTCCAGCTATTCAGTTTCTGTAAGACAAATCCCCCACATTTTCTCTTTCATCAGAAGCTGTCATCTGGAAGAGCCGCCCCCCCGCCCCAGAGTCTGCATCTACCTGACTAAAACTGAATAGCACAGATCTAAATTACATTAGCCTTGCTTATGTGGCACTGTTGTGTGAATAGCATTCAACAAACACATCATATGAGGTTTGCTGAGGGATGAGCAGAGAAGCTGTGGCTTTATGTATTGATTCATAACCAAATGCACTTCCTTCTCACCAGTGAAAACCCTACTGTGCCCTGTGTGCAGATTGGCCATGGATCAGAGTTTGCAGGGATCTCCTTGACTAGACATGCTGGGTACTCTTTTCCTTGCTTTGTTCCTTAACACTTCACATTCCAAGCAATTAAGTCCTTTCTCACCTTTATGTATTTAGAAAATAAAAAAAGTCATGCTATATTTTGGAGAAAAGACAATATTGTGAGTCACAACAAACCATGAAAACCATGAAACAGTACTGGAAAAAAAGAATTAGAAAGAAGTGATCTAATCATACCTCAGCCCTAAAAGCAATGATCATGAAGTTCAAATGTTTTAAGTTTTATCCAGGAACCATGAGAACACTGGATGAAATCTGTAAGTTTAGTAGGCATTTTGACAAAAAATCTCACCTTGTAAGTAGCTGGGACAACAAACTGCATTAATTTCTTTTTATTAGTAGTTTCCATGAAAGGAGAATGGAAAGCAGTGTAAGTGGAAGGCTGTGAGACCTGAGACTGGTTGCACAATAAAGGGTAAGCCATGAAGTGAAACCCTGGGAGCTGCTGCATCTTGAAATAATATAAAACAAAACAACTTCTATCAGGAGTAAATGTGATTGGTATTTTCCTGAAGTACATGGTGATTTGTTTTAAACAGTGATTGCTATCAATGCTGTTGTAATTCTACTCATTTTCTTCAGAGAGCTCACTTAAATAACTATTAGCATCTACTGTTTGAACTTATTTGTATTCCAGTAACATCCACCACATTATTGGCACTGTCCACCTACACAAGAGAAAAAATTGCCCTTTTTTAAAGAGTTTACATTCTGAGAGCAGTTGAATCATGCAACATTGTAAAGAATAGAGCTCAAAAATAATACACATCACTATGATTATCAGATCAGCACCTAAGTAAGGATGCAATAAATCTTGGAAGGACAGAAATTACTCAATCAAGATAAAGGCTCAAGGTACATTAACCAGTATATTCTAGAAAGGAAGCACAGAACTTTGTTTTATTAAGACACTGAAACCTTTATAAATAAAGCTGGGATTTCAGCAATGCTGAAAACAGGTAGACAATGAGTTTCAAAGGGAACTGCCCATATACATTCCTCTCTCTCATTTGAAAATCCCAGAAAACAGCAGCAATTTTGGTTAGTTTAAAACATCATATCACCATGGGAAACAAACCCACTTACTTTTCATTCCAGGCAAGAATGAAGTGTGGGTGAGGGATCAAATGTGATGGTAATGTGTACATCTGCAGGTGATTTATGGGCATGGGCTGTGCTAATACAGCAAGTGAAATTCAGAATGACACCGACAGCAGGAAAGGCAAACTGGATCCTGGAAGGATGTCAGTGATTGTTCAGCTTACAAGAAAGCAATCAGAAGTGAGGGTCAGCTTTCATCCTCTCTGGAGGCAAGCAAGCAAGTCTCTAAACACCTTACCATCCACTTCTTTTTGTTGATGGTATTTTTGGGTTTTATTTGCTGCGCTTTGCAGTTTTTCAAAGCCATATTTTTTGCCTGCACATTGGTAACACATAAATATGCTACTTACTCCCTCATGTGTTTCAGCTTGGTCTCAGCCATTGTGCTGTTGAGAGCTCTGAATCCCTGGGGCACCCCTGGAGACACTCCGGTGACAGTCCTCGAGCCTACAAATCAATGCACAGACACACAAGCTTATTCACCTTCATCCCATGAGCTCTACTGCAGAACCAAGGGCAGTCAGAAGGAGGAAGACTATTCCTGTTTCTCACAAGGCAGTGCCACATTAATTAAAGATTAATTAAATTATTAAATGTACATTAAGGGCAACTCCTTTCTGAGGGCCAAGTAGGTTTATAGCTTAAAGGCACCAGAATAATAATAATAATTTTCCTTCTGTATAATACACAAGGAATTACAACAGAAAGGACAATCACTTGAGGAAGTGCTGGGATGGATAAACATCCAATAAAATTAAATTTTATGAGACCATATGCATTTTCTCACATTATTTTTTTACTTATCTTTAAGAACAAGAACATTCATCCTAACAGGAAAGTCTCTCCTTGAGCTTGATCATTACTGTAAAGATCATTACTGGAAGGATTTATCTTACAACATCAGTTTCTCCTTCAGAAAAAGGTAATCTTTTTATGTATGAATACATATATATATGTATAAAAACATACTGTATATGTAAATACATATGTATGTGTAAGAAATAACATATGCATAAACACACATTTCCACTCTTTCTGTTTGCAGGCCTTGTGAGCTGCTGTGTTATTTCAGGACTTAGGGCTCACACACCACTGAGGAACTCCTCCACAGGAACATTGAAGTGCTGAATCACAGAGGACTGTCAGGGTTATCAGCTCAAATATGCTGCAATTTCATGTAGTCATCCCATCATATAAGACTGTGGTTTTCCTAAGAAATGTATGTACTTTTTTCCCTGACTGCTCTCATTGAAAGACAATTTCAAAGCCTCACTGGGAACTAGTAGCTAAAATCTCCCTTCTTTCCTGATAAAATTTCTTTATCGAGCAGCTCATGCTCATTTTCCTCCTGTGCCAGTACTTTCCCTTGGCTTATGTAGTTTTTTCCTTCCCTTTTGCATACTCCTTTAATTTCTTTATAACTGGAAAAAGAGATCCTATTTCAGCTTTCAGTTTGTTAAGCTGAACAAAGCAGCTATTTTAGCTTCTTCTTGCAAATGGTTTGGCGTTAGGATTTCACTTCCTGAAACAGGAGATGTATCAGGGTGTAAATGAGTGGGCTGTGCCACACAGGCCCCAAGTTCTGAACAGGCATGGGAGGGCTTTGCATAGGGTAGGAACAAGCCAAAAGTCAAACATGTTAACACAATGTCTTGTCTAAATAAACACACACTCCCTCCTACCAGGGGTTTTTAGCTGGGACTCAGCTGGGATTTGGCTTAGTTTGGACTGCATTAAAGGGATTACATGCAGCCAAAGGGAGCTTGCAGCTCCACTCCCTGTATGAGCTGGTGTAGACACCCCCAGAGAACACTAAATGTTTCCCTGGAATGTGTAACCATGGCTCTGCCAACAGTTAAGCTCCTATGCCTTACATGATTCTAGACCCTGATCATATCCATTTGAATACTGAGATTAAAACTTTCCATCATGAGTGATCCTACTGAATAACTCACAGTGAGTGTCTGCTGGATTCAGAAGCTTAGAAGCACAGAAGAAATGGATTTTTGATTCTGTTAGCAGGATGGACAAACAATTGCACATTTAAAAACATTTTTCTAGCTTATCTTTACACCTAATGGCTAGGAGTTTTCTGTTGCCTTACACAACTCAGGTATAATTAATGTAGTTTAAAAAATGAAAAAATGACAAGCCCAGTTCTTACTGGCAACCAGTTATTTCACCCATTAATGCAAAAACCATTCCCTGATCATTTACTGTAACAGTGCAAATGCATATCCATATGTTTTTACATGGAGTCTGTAAGCATTCAACTCCTTTAGTGACATTGGAAAATTCAGCTATCCTCAGGATAGCTCTGAGGAAACCCCAGGTGCTGTGCAAAGCAGTGCTTGTGACTTACTGGGCTGCATGCTCCTCTCTCAGCTGGGGCAGTATTAAGGCCCAGATGTAGGGCTTTGGTGCTCTGAAACCAATTAAAAATTGATGCCCTGAGCACCAGCAGCCTAAGGAAAATACAAACCTTGCAGTCTCTGAAGAAAGACTACATTTAACCAGGGGCACCAGATAAATTCTGGCATTACTATTATTACAGGATATATCACTGTAGTAAGAGCTCAGCATATTCTTTCTGTTTAGTGAATTCAGTATATTTATTGCTACATAATTTCCTTCTCCTCTGACATTTTCTTATTAAACACATTCTTCTTGTTTGCTTTTTTCTTTTGGTTTTTTTTTCCCCTGGGATTTCTGGCTAAACAATATTTTGTCTATTTTACACATTGGCAGTTGGCCAAGAAAAACTTCATCTCTTTGTGCAAACTCTCTATCTTCTTCTCCATTTAATATGATTTTCTGGCTACTGCAAGGCAGCACAGCCTGAATATTGTAGGATGCTGCAAAGGTGTGGTTAATCATTAAAAAAAAAGAGTTCTCAGTGAAGACTGCTAAGAGCTTGATACATTGGTGCTACAGCACACCTCAAGAAATTTTGCTGAGGTGATTCATAACCATACCAACTTCTACATCAAAGGTATTTTCTTAGAAGTAGTTACTTGAACAAGAAAATATTTTGCACCCAGCTCCAGGCAGTTTGTGTACCCACATAAAGGAACTCACATGTACACACATGTACACACGAAAAGGAACTATGCTTCTTCAAAAAGTTACCAGATAATTATTTGCATTTTCTATCCAATATATCATTCTTGATCCATTAAGCAAAACCAAATGAAAAAACAAGAGCACTGACTTTTCAAGACCACGTATTGTGACTTTCTGAATGTATTTCAATATCTCCCAGTGTCTAATCCAGTATTGCAGAAACAACGTAGGGCAAAGAGCAAAAGATCTTTGTCCTCTCAGGTGATAGAGCACCAGTTTGAGGTTTTCACTGAGGATCTGTAGGGAAAGGAATTTATTTGCAGGTGCATTATTTGGTAAGAGTTTTCATAAATTATGGTCCAAAGGCATTCCTACAAACATTTCTGCTAAAGACCATAGAATTGGTGATACACATCTACTGCATCTCTTCATAAGTCATGATGTGTTGTGAAGCTGTTATCGCCACTGAATCACAAACTTCTCTTTGTATTCCAGATTTCTTTTCTTTAGTTTTCAATGCTACATATGAGATCCTACAATGCCTTTTTGTACAAGATATAAAGGATTAGAATCAGATGTGTTTTCCAGATTCATAAACAATAAAAAGTGACCCAACTGCCCCTAACATTGTCTTCCTTAATGCCAAGCAAATTTAGTAAAATTTAAAATTGCTTTTTCAAACTCCCTTATCCTTTGCAGCTTTTTTCTGGGATCTTCCCAATTTTTCAGTTTATCAGCATGGCCTATCTTATTTCAAATGAACTTCACATGGACCTGTGTAATCAACACAAAAGCAATTGTGAACCACAAAACCTCTGGTACTTGGAATGATTCTGGGACCTCTTGAGGAGAAAACTCAGTTACCTCCCAAGTCCTTTTATGAACACTGAGGTTTCTAAACAAATTCCACCCGTTGAAAAACAATGTATGTTTATTGCATCCTTTTTATCATGGCCTTTGCTGACATAAAAGTTCTAGTTTTTCTTCCTGGTCCTTCTCTAACAACCACTTGAAATTACTCATAATATTCTATAATACTTTAACAATGAAAGATGCTATAAAGAGTTCTGTCCTGGCCAAATTCCTGCTTCTATTGTCCTATTATTGTCATGAAATCCATACTGTTGCAGGAGCAGCCATTATAATTCTGCTGTAGGTCAGTAGCCCACTCATATGGTACTGCCAACTGCTTGCACCAGGCCACACACCTGGAACTGAGTCTGCAAGGCTTCAGGCTTTGTCTGATCTTGTCTTGTCCTGACAGAAATTTTGATTTAATTGCTTAAGCTATAGCAGTAGTTCTTCTAATTACTATGTAGTGTTCTATTTTATTTAATTTCCACTTATTCTTATAAAGTATAACCCATTTTTTTAGATGGATAGTAGTATCCTGTGTATAAAAACATATTTATAACTAAGTTAATTCAATTAATGTAGAGAAGCATAGGCCTGGTACAACAGTAGATGCCTTGAAAAGTGGGAACAAAGGATGAGGTATAAAGGACTACAGGCATGGGACAACAAGGAGGGAGGCTGTGGCAAAGCTATGGCTAAAAACAATGTGTAAGTGGTCAGTTAAAGACATGCAGACCTGGAAGGGGACTAAGTAGCTTTAGGGTGAAAAAGACATCTAACCTATGTAAAATGAACCATATACAAAAAAAATTTGATGTAATGGGAACTTAGAGCCCAGTGAAGAATATGCAAGGTATAAATGAACATGAGCAAACACAAAAAAATTACCCCAACTGCAGGTTTATAGCTTGATTTTGGAAGAACTTAAAATAATGAAAGTTTAAACTTTCTCAGTGACACTGGGCATAAAGATAAAAGGAAAAAAAATGGATAAAAGAAAAAAGGAGATTTGTCTCTTATTATCATCACATATATTTCTCTGGAGAAAATCATACCAAATTACTACCTTAGCTTGGAGAAAGGCTATAAGTTTCAGCACAGACTGGTTGAAGATTTTTTAGTGATAAAAGTACAATTTAATTATTCAATATTAAAATTTTTTAAAGGGCATCTTCTTGTCCCTAATACTGAATGAAAAAGATTAAGATAAGGGAGTTTCTAATACTAAGATTGGTTTTAAAAGTCCACTGTTTGTCTTCAGCTAATATTCTTGTATGTTCTCAGCAGCCTTCAAGGCAATTCCTTTCTTTAATTAAATGACAGAATATTGAAGCACAGAGCAAAATTTTGTTCTTATTTCAACGTCTGCAAAACCATTGCAGACAGTGATGTTGCAAATGCATAAATGAGTGCAGAATTTGAAGGCAGGGGGTTCTCTTTAAGTGTGAAGAGAAACTGGATGTAAGTGTTCATGCAGTCCTGAGGGTCTTCTTGACATGGGTCCCAGAAGGTGACCAGTGGCTACAAGACTATGATGGCAACAGCTTTGATTACTCCCTTTCATCCTCCTTCTTTGGCTCTGTCTTCCCATCTGTCCATGCTCACAAGCAGGGGTGAAACAGAGCTCAGCACTGGAAGAATCTCTGGAAGGAGGACTTCCTAGGAATCTCCTGTGTTGTGGTTTTAGATAATACCAAGTCAAGTTTATCCCAATTGAATGAGTGCAAATGAAGCAGCTAAATGAAACTGCAGTTCCCATGGGAGCCTTTAGGAACTCAGCTGGCCTTTCAGGCAGCTCACACTCAGGCTGCTGCTGGCTGTCTTGGGTTGCAATGCAAGATGTAACCAAAAGCAGGTATTCTATTACCATCTGTTAAAACCAAGTAGGGCAGCGTTCTTTATCTCTTCCAAGACCCATCCTCCCTCCAGGGGGATGGATATCTGCTGTTAATGGGCCATTGTGTCTCACCGAAAGACTGATAAAATTATATCATCCCATTGGGAGATAGATGCTCCACCCAGGGGGAGGAGCCAAGCATTCCTACCCGGATATAATCGGAGACTCGAGCACTGCAGTCAGCCTTTCTCCACTGGATTCCCAGAAGATAACAAGACCCATTTACACCACCAGACATTCAGAGGAAAACTACACCCTTCTGCAAGATCACTGTTTTAACAGAACTACACCTGTCCCTCCAAGAGGACTGCAGCCACCATTTAATCAGACTGCTACCAACACCTGACCAACAGGGTGTCAGGTTGTATTCTGACACTGACAGTGGGTTTTGGTTTTTTTTGTTGTTGTTGGGGTTTTTTTTGTGTGTGTTTTTCGGTGTTCTTTTTGGGGTTTTTTTTGGTTTTTTTTTGGTTGGTTTTGTTTTGTTTTGTTTTTCTACTACTGCATTTTTATTTTAATTTTCCTAATAAAAAGCTTTTATTCCTATTCCCATATCTTTTCCTGAATGCCCCTTGATTTCAAGATTATAATAATTCAGAAAAAGGGGAGGGGGACAGGTTTACATTTTTCCATTTCAAGAAAAGTTACTGCCTTCCTTAGCAGATACCTGTCTTTTCAAACCTAGACACTGGCACAGTCCCACCCAGTGGCCTCTGAGGACAGTGACTGTGGCAGCCACAGTAAATAGCCTTCTTTCACTTAAGTTTTCTTTTTAGCTTTTAAGCAGACCACAAGAACCCAGGCTTTCAAACTCTAAATCTATAGACAATATTTTGCCAGAGATTTTTAGATTAAATTACAAACTTAAATTCTCACTGTTTTCTTTGTACCTGTAATGAGATATTGTTACATAAATTAAGTATTATCCAAACCTTGATCATATTTTTTTTAAAAATTAAATATTTTAATTAATTTTCTCTTATTGTTGCCAGGATTAAAAACTATAAAATAGCTTACACATCCTCAAATATTTTCCTCTGGAGAAAAAATGACAGTAGCCAAGTTTTTAAAAGTTTTTTTAATAACATTCTGCCTATCATGCTTTATGGCTTTATTATTTTCAACAAAAGCACTTAACTATACTTATGCCATTTCTTTTGGCATGGTTATACTTCTCTGCAGTAGATAAAGGAAATAATTTTCAAGGAGATCACATTTTTTGAGTTATTTTGTTACAAAATGGAAATAGTTGGACAGTGATGCATACAGACTGCTAATAACTGTTGCTATCTAAAGAAGATATATCATCTTACCCAATGAGCTGCTATTCAGGACACTCTCCAAGTGCTCAACCATTGCCTCCATATCACTGTCCTGTGAAAAAATGAAATAGGAATAGCATTAGTGTGAGCACAAACCTAAACACAAACACTATGTTCCAGGGGTATGATCCCACAAACGTAGAGGGTATCACACCAGTAAGTGTCAAGACTAGCCTTTAAAGAAGTTACATTGCCCAGGATATTTTCTGTGTTTTCTGCTCCTAAAGCATCAGGTTTTGGAATGATGTTATAACCAAACTATTTAAATCAGATTCCTTGTCGAACACAATTGTTTAGAACAACTGTGCATGGAATATACATTTACTGTGGAGGGTGGTGTGCAGCCTCTGAAAATACATCAGCATTTTATTATCAGTTAGTGCTGGAATATCTAAAACAATATTACATTGAAAAATGCAAATATGTACTTTTTAACTCTACCAAAATTTTTTATGCTTATGATAGTTGCTCACAGCAAATTAATACTTATCTTTCACGTAATTGCATCTACTTACATGTCTAGTAACAACTAATTGAAAAATTTTTAATTAAGAAGAGATTTTAACATTTTTATATTTCAAGTCTTCTGCTACTGAACAGATGGCTAACAGTTTTGCCATGATATCTTTCATATGAAATGCTGTTTGTGTACACAGATGAAATTTAAAGTTCTGACCATTAAGCAATGATTGTTGTCCAGGAAGTAAATCACAGTTTTATGGAAGTCCAAGAAAAACTTGGACTCTGAATGTATAGAAGATGCTGCCATATTACATTAACAACACAGCATTTCTTGACTATTAAAACTGACAGTCAAAATCTTGACCTTGCTAAAAAATATGTCAAAAATGCATATTAAAAAAAAATAGTCAGCACTTATGCCTTTAAGACTTAATGGAATAAAAAGAAACTCTATTGACCTCCACTTCTACAATCTGCTTTGTGTTCTTCAGTGATCTTACTAAAATGCCCATTCTAAATTTCTCAACGTAGGAACTGCCAGTGTACCTAAACAGGACAGCAATAATTGCTGGCAATGACTTCCAGCTGGTTAGAGACCTTCTGGTGCAAGTGGGAACTGTTATGGATGAGCATAAACTAACTTTTCTTCACCCCAATTTGTTTCATGGACTTATGTCTGAAACAGGCTCTGCTACTTTAGCTGAGACTTGCGAGGCAGGAATCAGCTGCTTGGCTGGCCATTGCAGCAGGTAGCCCACAAGCTCCTAGGTTCAAAGGAGCCTCTTTGCCCTTCTGGAGCAGCCTGTGGGGTCCTGATTGGATCAAGTCAGTACAAAGGTTTCCAATTCTGCAGGCAGGAAATGCTAGGGAATGCATTCATAATGTTAATATACACAGTACATACTGAATATTGAATTAAGACAGACTTAGTATTACAGATATAATTTCTCTGTACTTCTAAAGAAAAGAACCATTAGGACTTCATTAAAAAGTCATTAAATCTCTGTCATTCAAAACTAAAAAGTTATATTGATTTTCTGCTAATATTACTTTGTAATTATTTTTATTTTCATTATCACTAACAGTTAACCACAAATCTAGAGACAGACAGACAAAACATAGTAAATAACCATATACAACACTATTGCTTTAATAAAACCTTTTTTAAAATAAAAAATTCATGGGATAAAGCCTGTAATTCCCAAACCTTTGACTTCTCACAACAGGACGTCATATTTACTCCAATTATATCAACAAAGCTGTTTTCTTATTATGCTGTAAGGCAAAAGATATATTTTCACCTCTTTCATCACTCCTGTCTTTTCCCCACTTGGGTTTAGCACTGGAAGAGGATTTAGCTGTTTCATTTAATATATTTCTTTAATGTTTTTATTTTTTTATTTATTTTTTTTCAGAGAAAGCAAAGCCCTATGGAATGGACAAGGGACTGTGATGGATGCCCAGAAGAGAGGCAGTCCCATGCACGTGGGTGAATGCTTGCACATTTCAGATTCAGAACAAACAACTCCACTTCTAACAGCAATAAGCCATGCCAAAACATGTGTTGGGAATCCAGTGGAGCATCTTTGGGGTCACAGCACACAGACCACTCAGAGCTGCTGGAGCTATGATAATTTATGTCTTATTGTCTGGCTTGACAATCTCAGAAGCAATTTGGAATTTGAAAATAGGAGCCTACTGCACCACAGTATTAGACTTTGTCATAATGAAGAGGGTAAATCTGTTACTATGGTCACTGAGAAAAACCACTAAGAGCATGGTGATGAACTGCAGTAAAGAGCATCCACTAGCATCTCAGCTAAATCAAAGCCAATGGAAGCTTCAATACCCACTAACTTTTCAAGATGAAACTTCATTTAAGCATCACACATTAAAATATTTTTTAAAATAGTTTGTCACTCTATTTCATGATTTCCCCCTATTCAGAAACTGCTCTTCCTAGAAAAAAAACAAAAACATGGGGGAAAGAGCCACAGGCTTGAAGAGGCAAAGGTCTGGAGAAGCAATTGTCAAACTTCTGCTTGAAATCTGTAAATGTGCATTTCTGCTCCAAAATAAAGGAATAAAGGACACTAAACTCCAGTTCTGGCCAATGTATATGAAATCAGATAGGCTGTACTGAAAGGTATCAAGAGGAGAAAAAAAGCCCTCTCGGCTGCTATCTTAAACCTCCAAAATCACAGTGTTTCAGCACCTAACTCTACCTTCCTAAGTGGCCTTACAACCCATGTGAGGCTGCTACTTCTCAGTCTGTCTTGACATCTATGGGAGCCTAATATAGCTTGAATAAACAGCTCATATCCCTTTCTACATCTTGCACCTTAATATGCTGTTCATAAAGATGACTTTTCTGACCCCATGCTACTGCATGAACACTGGAAATTTTTTTAAATCCTTGTTTGAAATAATGGGGTCACCAGAGAGCACCACCAGATGCAGCATTTCTGCACTCTCTGCACAGAAGTAACTAGTAAAGCAATCTTGGAATTGGAAATTTAAGAGATTTGCAGAAATTACTTCACAAGCCCTTACTATGTTGCAGTGGAATAATTTCTTTTTTAGCACACACCTCCAAAAGCTTAGTTTAAAGTATCTTTGAAGAAAGAGTTTATACTTTGAAGAGAGTTTAAGAGTATGAATCCCATCATAGAAATAGGAGTTTTGGTATTAAGTAAATGACTGCAGAAGCAAACCTTCGCTATTCTGGTAGGATTTGAAGCTCATTATTAATACTGAGCATGATCCCACCTACCTCTGAGTGGGATTCATCTTGCATAACCATTGATATCCAAAGGAAGGTGTTGTGTGCATGTTAATAATTGTAAATTCTTTTATAATAACCAAAGAGGGACCTCTCTGTGTATTCCATCCAACCTGCATTAGATATTTTCTCCCTGATAATGCTTGCTTACTTCCCCTCACAGTATTGCCTTTCTGTTTGTTGATTTCAGACACAGATGTTCAGATTTTTACAGCTATGTTCAGTCTACTTTCACCTTGGATTCAAGGCAGAATTTTTCACTTGAGAAAGCAAAAATCACCTATTTTCACTTCCCAAGAAATAGAAAAGGAAATTGTGTCAATACCCAGAAACACACTTATTGAATATCTTAAGGTGCTGGAATCAACATGAGAAAAGCACAGATAATTATCTTCTTTTACAGAGGAAGTCTCAAAAGGCAAATGGTCACGGGGGTGCATTCCACTCAGCCTGTGCAGGACCATTCACAAAGGGTCAGTGCTCTGTGAGCTGGTAGAGCAAAGCCTCAGGGCCACGGGGACTGGACAGAGACAATGGGGTACCAGTGGGATGGCTCCTCCAGCCCACCATGCTGCTTCTTATCATGGAATTTTTAGTCAGTCCAACCTGAGGGACTGTTGTACCTCACATCTGAATGCCAACACCTAATTTATTCTGTATTACTGAGAAATCTATTTCTGTCTTCTGCCCTTCATTAATTCTAAGCAGCAGTCTGCCTGTTCAAAAAAACTACTGATTGACACTTAATGATACCATCAATGAAAGTTGAACAAAAATTTCAGAAGGCATTCTAAAAAAGAAAAAATGTCTCAGAGTCTGATGAAAATGAGCAGCAATTTTGTTTCCAAGGGTATCTTGTGGTAGGCTTTCTGGGCAATGGTTTCTTTGCATGTCTATGTGCTGTGGGTAAGCATAAACCCAGCAAACTGAAAAAAAGTACTGTCTAAGATAATCTACTGTTCTACAATTGAATAACAATTTCTTCAGACCAATTCTGCTCCTGAATTTTAAGACACCCTGTGTGTTAAATTTGAAAGTTAAGAGGACATGTCTAGATTCAATGAAGCTATTTCTGAGTAAACTTCAAGTTTTACTTGTGGGACAATTTCAGAATCCCCTGTTACTGTTGTAGAAGTAGAGTTCTGATTTCTCACACTTTATTTTTGCCTTAAAAACTACATCTCAAAGAAGCTATTAGTTCAAATTTTTCAAAAACCATAATTAATTTATAATTTAGTGAAGATTATAAGTCTACTTGGCTGGTTCCCTGTAATGCAGAAGAAATAACACCCTGTTCTGCAAACTTTGCGCATGATCACAGAATAAAGTAACTGCTCCTAGGCAGAACCAGATAGTACCATTCAGAGGCACTGTAGAACATGCTTGAAACTGGTGGCCCATGGGAGAAATTAATAGTTCCTGAATGGCTGAGGAAGATCCATTTTCAGAACTGCCTCAGGCACTTAAGTTTATTGATTTCACTGAGACTTGATCACTGCAGACAAGATTCATCTCAGCTCATTCTGATCAGATTTAAATTAGGTGCCTTTTCCAATAAACTTCAACTTTCACACTGCAATCCCTGACTTTCTTGTGGCAGCCTTAACTGATAAAGCTACTTTAAGCCTTTCAGCAATAAGTTTTCTCTACACTGATACTTTCTGTAAGGTGGGAAAATCTATAGATTTGCTGACCAAGTCTTGCAGCAGTTTAGGCTCATCATTCATCACACTGTCCTAAAAAATATGTCTAATATAGGCAGGAACTAGAGGTGACTATCTTTGCCTGGGAATTAGAGCTGGAACTTGGATCTTATGTTTGAAGTATACCTTCAGCTTTAATTTAATTTAAATCATAGCTATGATTTGAGAGGATCCCATTTTGAGTGTTTTGGAGTTACAAGGATATTTTCTGACAATAATCTACTTTATGGCATTCATGGAAGTGTTATCTTTAATCTTGAAGGAATGCAAAAACCTTTCTCATCAATATCTTATAATACACATATAATTAATTAATGTTATTGTTACATACATACAGTCCTAATAAAAGAAAAAAAAAATCAGCAGTGTCAGTAGGATGAATTTTGGGAAGAAACTCAGTTTTCTCATGGAAAATGAGCATCAAGTGTATACAGTGTTCTCAAAGGTCACATATACCTGGTGATTTGTCTTAGAGACTGTCCATGACAATTCTGCATCTTCCTCTTCTTCACTGTCTTCTGAATAGGATTCAAACTCATCTTTATAATATTCTTCTGCAATTTCTGGGTCTTCAGGGATCTCTAAAGGCAATTATGAGAAAAAAAATAGAGAAAAAAGTATTAACTGAAAAAGATATAAATGGACTTTATAGCACCAGTGTTATGTCAATATTCTGCAATTCTGCAATGCAAAGGATAAGATTAAAAACAGTAAATGTTTGTCTTTAATGATATGATAAGCACTGTTAAAGCTGCCCTGGCAAAGGGAAAATCCTCATCATATGTGAATTAATGAACTTAAGGGATCTATATTGATATGGCACTGAAATCTCTAAACTGTACAATAAATCAGGCTGGAAGTGACCTTATGGGATCATTTACTCAAAGCAGAGCCAATATTGAATTGAATCCAGCTTTTGTGAGCTGAAATTATAACGCAGTTTTATTTTCTTTAACACACATAACTTGTGGTGAATACAACTGCTAAGCTAAAATAGAAAATAATATATATCAGGTACAGGTTTAGAAGATATGAGAAATTAAATCTATATATTTTTTAAGACTTTCTTGAAGCAAAACCATAATATAATAAAAGAAACTAGTATAAAGTCAAGCAATGCATACTTTGGTGTCATGCTCTCTCAATTTATTATTATCACAAGTTTTAGTAATAGCAGTGAGTAAAATATTAATATAGCAAATGAGCCCGTGAAGTAGAATAATTGGTATTAAAACTCAACACATTCATCATAGCTTGAAAGACACTCCAGACACTCTGCACTGGGTGAAATCCTTTAGCATCCCGGACTCTGTACAAAAGAATTAGTGAAACAGTTTGAAGTCTGATTGCATCTCCTTCAGGGGGATATTACTACAAGAAATGTTAGTTGAAGACAAAAAATATTTAATGTTCTGCTATCATAAATCATCACTGTCATTGTCATAACTGTAGCTAATGCTAATTTCAACCACTCTTCTCAATTAAGTCTGTCCCTTCAGAGAAGTAAGAACTATCTTAAATATTACTGCATTGAAATATATTAAATACAAACAATAAGACATAAAAATTATTAATCAATTTTTTAACTGTTTCACATGGATAAAAACCCAAAAGGATTCAAATGGGAATGCAATTAAAATCCATTAAAAGACATTTGAATTTGGGCAGGAACAATAATTCTAATCTTTAAGGTGAAAGAAAGAGAATTCAGGAAAAATAGTGTAGCTATCTGCAGCATTAGATGGTTAAGATCTCCTGTTGAGATATAAGGTCTACTATCTATTGTCTCCAAAGTAATTTCAAAAACACTTCCTTTCTTTATAAACCTGATTTAGCTCCAAAATGATGACACATTTTCACTCAGGTTTCTGCTTTAAGATATTAATGAAAGCTGTATAAAAGCCCCATGCTTCACTGTGATAATTCCTAATCCTAATCCTTCCTGTTTCTATTTTTCACCTCTCTTAGTGTGAAAAAACAAACAAACAACTAATCTATATCTGAGTTTCCAGAAGAAGAACACCCTCAACCCAAAAATGTCTTCTCACAAAGAAAGCATTTATTTAATTGCTTGAGTTCTACAAAGTGCCATTTGACAGAAAAGTCCAGCACTTCATTAAAAAGGGAATCTTAAATATCATCTTTTCTATGTGGAAAGAACACTACAAAATTAAGATACATCTCCTTTTCCATGTGAGGTGATCAATTTTTCTTTCTTGCAGAGAGGCTGTCATCCTAGTGATTAGGATAATTTTATTAGGTCCATCTGCATTCTGTCTATGTGCATTCAAATACATAAAAAACAGCCCATTTATTATGTTGTAATACAAACATCAGACTATGCCGCTGTTTTCTGAGTCATCTTCTCCTCCCACATTCTGCATTTGTTTATTGCTGTACTAACAAATGCAAGGCTCCCCATTTCCAACCAAACCAGGCATCAGAATCAGTCTTTTTACTCATAATTGTAACTTTAAAATGTCTGCTCTGGCTGTTGTAAGCTCTATACTTTGTGAGCAGCCCATGACCATACAAAACTGGTGATGCTCCTGAACTATGCAGAGAGGCTGGCAGTGGCTGTATTCCAGTTCCATGCCAGCTTTTGCACCCTTGTTGGAGTTATTCACCTCACCATTTGTGAAATTGGTTTGACAGCTGTTCATAGACAGCCAGTTAATCTGAGCTTGGTAATACAATTTGAAATGCTAGTTCAGATGCTAGAGATGTTCCATCAAGTTTACTGGCCCCAGTTCAGAAACCAATTCCAAGTGGCATTTCTGAGAGAAGCCAGCATGTCCAGTGCAGGGGAATTTGGCATGTACATAAGAAAAGTTCTTAAAACTTTTTGGTTTTATGACTAGCATCTTTAAAGAAGGAGCCTTCAAAGCACTTACACATTTATTAAAACTGTTTCCATATAACAATTCTTTGAGTCTTACCATAGCAGAGCCAGCTCCCAGTCCTCCATGTATTACAGATGCACAAAACATCTCTGGTTCGTTGCAGAATTATCTGAGTACAGAACAGCTTATTGAGCTGAGACCCAGGATCATATGAATTTCAAGAATAGATAAGGTGGATTTGGCACAGCAGATACCATAAATCAACATGGCAAGCTGTACCTGTGTTTGCCTAGTAAAGTCCAAGCACTGATAGCTTGAGCGAGTTGGTATTTTCAGCTCAGGGCAGGCACTATCAGGGGAGTTCAGGCCCCACAGGTTTCCATTTCCATGTCTGCAGTCCATCCTCTAGAATATTTTTCTACCTGAGTTTTCTCATAATTCCATGTAATTTCATATACACCTCCAGTTTACACAAACCAGGTGACAAAAGGCTGGTTACTGCCCCCATTCCTGAACATCACCAGTGAAGTTGCACTCTTAGTAATGTAGCACAGAAGAAAATTCTTTGGTTTGTGCTTTCAGAGAAGTATTTTTAATAAAAATGTTGGTCTTTGGGCTTGGCTGTTTAACCTCTGCAAAGCCTAGCAGTGACAGGACCTTGACCCTGTCCTTTGTTCTGATAAATAAAACAGATACTAAGCCTATTTGTGCCTGGGCGGTACTTGGGTAAAGAAGTGGTGCTAGTGAGGGCAATGCCAAGTCTATCATGTTGAAAGAGGAAACAGAACTCCTGCTGCAGAACCCAGGGGACCCTGCTTCTGTTTTGACAGCTGGACTGGCATCCAGCTAAACATCTCTGATACAGCATACTTATATTCTCCACAGGGAGCACAAGGAAGGGTCTGTACAGCTGCTTCTGCCCTCTCACAGCCCCATATCTCTCAGCTGGTCTCTGAAAGCACTTTGTGCTTTATCCAGCTGTGTGTATTGCACCAAGGCCAGTCACAACAGCTTTTATTTGCTTACAAAGCACTGAATTCAGAACAAACTCAGCTGTTGCTTTGCTATTGCTAGATGGTTTAGGCACAGCATTGAGACACTTGATACTTGCTATTAAGATATTCAAAAGAAAACAAGCTTTGAATAAAAAACTTCCTCTTTAGATCTCTTTCTATACAGTAACTTGATGCTAATAGTGGAATGAAGGGTAAAAACCCATTATCTAAAAAAATCGTAAAAGCATGGTTATTTCCCAAGAAGACAAGGTAAACAGAAAACATAGGAATGTGATACTTGTAATATTTTGCTTAAATCCACCAAAAGCTTGTTTCAGGTAGCATGGTAACTCAGCAACAACAATTTTCTTCAAAGAGATGAAAATACTTTGATAAATATGCTTAATTTTCTTGTGCCTCAAAGTCATACTTGTCATTGTTGCATTGATGCGGCATTCTCACATTCCAGAGCATGCAGAAGAAAATAAGAAAGGCCACTTTTAATAATAATTTATTTTTTTAAAAATAAAGAGTAGAAGTAAAAAAGAAAACAGAATGGTGTAACATATGTAAATTTTCACCATTTGTATTCACAGCAACAGAGTCACACTTGGCTCTTAAGGACTATTGTAGTTTTTTGATCCAAAGGCTTCATTGCTATTGAGAGACCGCCAGCTACTCAGAGCCCCTCACAGAAGTAAACGTGAACACCGTTTATTTCTATCTTTAGCACACCTTTTATAGGGTTTGCCCTATAAAACAGGCTAAGCAAGTTACTATTGCCTAGTGCACACAGGTTTACATTTTTTCTCCTGTACACAAGGATATTGTTTTGCTTCACTCTCTCTTCTGCAGGAAGGTTTCAAGGACTTTAGCCTTTAATAACACGACTTATTTCAAAGACTGGTTTGTGCAGACAGGCCTTTACTAATATATAAAATATAGCAACACATTGCATTCTGGAAAAAGGCAGATTTTTCTCAGCTGCCACATTCCTACCATAAGGCTGCCACACACCTACCAATTTCATGTTGCTACACTCCTCGGTCTGCACAGTACCACACATAAGAAAGTGAGGAGCAAATCACTCAACTGTTCTGACATGTACTGTCATATGTACATATGTCAAAATGGACTCCTAAGATGGTGTCATGATCCAGGACACCAGAGAGTGTTTCCACATCTCTGCTACCACAGACTGACACAGAGAGCTCAGCAAACTGAGAGGCAAGGCCAGGACAAAGACACTTGTACTGCCCCTCTTGCAAGGCTTTGTACATGAGCCATACTGGGCACTGAGACAAGAGCAGGAAAAATCATTCCTCTGCCTTCTGGCTCTGTGCTGCACTGGGCCACAAGACAGCCCACTGGCAGGACCCTGTCAGTAACACAAAGGTGCCCCTGATCCTTTCCTTTCTGTAGAAATGCATCAGCAAATACCAGTTTGATCCCGTACGAGCAGGTGTTACTGGAGCAGATGTCACAATGACACCAGGCTGGGCACAGCAATGGAGCACCCGGGTGCTCTGAGAACAGGGTCCCTTCAGCCCTAAGAAGGGAGGCCAAGGGGAAACCTTGCTGCTGTCTGTGACTATCTGATCAGAGGATAAAAGGAAGATGGTGAATGGTGATAGGATAAGAGACAACAAACATCTGAAACATCCTAAATTCCAATTTGACATTATGAATAAAAAAGAAAAAGAGTATGATCAAATACTGGAACAGGGCTTAAAGAAGCTGCAAGAGCTCAATCAACCCTTGGAGATGATCAAAACTTGATCAGACACCCCTGAATAACCTGATCTGAAAAGAACAGCTTTGAGCAAGGGATTGGACTAGGCTGCCAGTGGTTCCTTCCATCCTAAATTATTTTATAATGCTGTGGCTATTTGATTCCTCAAAAACAGTTCAGAATCACCCCAGATCTATTTGTGTGTGTGCACATATTTAACATACATACTAAACAAGCTAAGTAGAAACTTAGGAGCTGGCAAGAGGAGCTGGTGCCACAAGGATATCAAGGGTTCTGTGCCCCTCTGCAGCTCATATACATATGATTAGAAAAAAATAAAAAAAAACTTCTTTATTATGATCTAAGCTCAGACTGGTTTGGGGATTTGAGGTGTTTTGGTTTTTTCCCCCATGCAAGATAAAACCCTTCAAGTTTAGAAGTTTCAGTCAAAGAGAATCACCATCCTATGGTCAGGTATAGATGATATATGCATTTTCAAGCTCTGAAGGACTGTTGTTCAGAAAGACAGTGGAATCTTTTGTCCATCTCTTCTAAATTAGGCTGAAACAGACTCTCAGAACATACATTTAAGAAATGAACTAGGTGATGCACAGGAATTTTGTGCCCATGAAAATCCTTCTGGAGAAGCACAACAGTACTATGAAGTTGTTAAATTAATCATCTTCTGACACAGCCATGTGCAGCTTAGACATAAAGTAAAATGAGTTCTTCTAAATGAGAACTAGAAATATAACCAAATTTAAACATTAATATTTTATAATTCTCCTCTTTGCATTTCAAAAAAAGTAAAAAGTTTCAATTATTTTATGGGTGTCACTGGGCGAAGAATTACCTATTGTGAAATGGCTAGAAAAAGAGATGCAGAGGGTGTAAATCAGAGTGGCCTCAGGGGATGTTAGAAAGAAAGTAGCAAGTTTCAAAGTGTTTATCCAAGGAAAAATTACCTTTTTTAAACCAAAATTAAATTTCAAAGAGAAATATTTTATTTGAAGGACATCTCTTTTTTTTCCCCTAAACATTCCACCTCATGATATTTTATCAGTAAGTACATAGACAACCCATGAGAGGAAAAAAGAAATTCTTAAAAGGAGTGGTTAACAAAAATGAACAGCAAGAAGGAAGACTTTAACCACATTTTTCCCTAGTTTTCTGAATAATTTGTTGTTTTTTCTTCTAATTTCCTAGTCATGTATACAGAAATGGGAGCTCTGGTAGGCAGTGATGATGAAGAAAAAGCCATGCTAACTTTCAAACATGGTTTAAAGTTCAGCAAATCTAAAAATCTTCCAAATCTTCCAAAATCTTTTTAGTAATGATGGGTGAATAAAAAGAAAGAACAACATAGTAATTTAGTCAGTAAGAGGGAGCATTTAGTGAGTTTTGGAAGCCATTTCATTTATGTGTAATTGTCCTTATTATTGTATAAGTTGCCCTACTATTTGCACTGCTTCCAGCAGGAACAGACCAAGAGATGTAAACGGAAGGAAAAGTGACCTAATGATATCAACTTAAAACTATCTTACTCCCTGAGTTATTTTAAACTTTTTTTATCAGTCAAAGAATACTTTTAAATAAAACCTCAGATTTCCTCCTGAATCTGGCAGATACCAACCTCCTGACACCTTTCCTTTCAGTCTGCCAACAATGTTGGACAGCAAAAAGTCCGCGTGTTAATACAAAATCTGCCCCTTAAGAGACTTGCTTCCTTCTCCCTGAGATTTGGTGCAAGAATGCCATTTTTAAGACTAAAATTGGGGGCATTTTCACAACCAGAATTTACAGAAAGAGAAGAAAACAAATAGGAATGGCTCATATCCAAACTTGGTGTAAGCAGTTGTGCACACAAGAGTCTGGATGTAGCAAAGATGCAAAATGCATTTTATTTGGATATAATCAATAATATAAATTATATGTTGAACAAGTAAGAAAAAGAAGCAAATAATTGCAACCAAGCAAAAAGGTATTGAGCACTTAAACACCTAGATGAAATTCACTTGCAAAAGCAGATATTTGCAAGATCACAGGGGCACACTTTGCTCTGTGAAGCAGAAAATAAAGCAGGAGAATTCAACCAAGACCACTGTCACCTAATTCACTCCATGCAGTTGTCTGACAGCCACACGCAGTGAAAGCTAAACTGATAGAATATACAATCTAATTCAGCATTTACAGCTTCTTTCAGAGCAAATTCTGCCTCACTTGGAACTGTCTCCAGCTTCTTGCATCACCATATAATCTGTTTCAGCTCCCAAGAAATGCCCTCTAGTTTGATAAGTAACCCATAAAACTGCAAGTGGGGCTGGACTGGGAATCCTTTCAAAATTTTTTCAACACCATCCTGTTCACTGATGATTTGTTTGCAAGCAAAAGCCTAGTGCATCTTTATTTACATCAGTTTAACCTTGAGTCTAAGGTGCAGTGTAAAGCTATGTTGCTCTGTAGGTAGGACAACTTGGAATAAAAACTAACATCTTTCTAAGGAAGATTTAAAACAATGAAAATATCTGAAAGTATCTGCTATAGAATCCAGTATGCAGTATTTTTTTACTTATACAATCTCAATGCATTTGCCTCTAATTGCTTCCTAAATTCACAGAGTGTTTCATAAATGTTTTTTAACATAATGCTTTGGAAGGAGTGAAGGGAACTCCTGTGCCATTTTTAAAAAAGACTAGCACAGAATAATTTGAACTGCAGTCATTGACCAAGGTGAATTTTGGAGCAGACTCTCTTTATCAATGCCAAAATAAACCAGTCTGAAAAATAGATAAGGAAAAAAAGTAGGAGCTATACAGTAACATAATTTGCTCTCCCCACACTTTGGAAATGGTCGGATTTTTTTACATAATTGCTGTGTAAAGACTTTATTCTGCAAGCTTCCCTCAATGAATCTGCAAGAACAAGACTTCTTGTAAGAAATTAATTTTTGTGAATCTGTGAAAAGATTTTAGTAGCTTGGCATGTTGAAGAGTAGATAGATTTGGAAAAGTTTTCCTAAAGAGCTTATGGCTAGAGTTCAACTCCTGCTCTCCAAAGGCAACACTTCTAGGGAAGAACTCTTTAAACAAGAGTAATAATGCTTTGTCAATGATAAAAAAACAAGCCATTAATTTTCCACTTTCTGGCTAAAACTTCATTAAATCTTGATTTTGCTAGAATAAATCAGATTTAGTATTCCTTTAATTGAATCTGGGACAAGTTGGGCTCAGTGTGAACCCGAGCAATGAAAACAAGAGACAGATGAAGAGGTCAGAGGAGCACGCTACTCCCTCAGATCCTGCAAGAGTCTCAGGAGTTTGTCACCCCATGTTCCAAGGACAAGTGTAGGACTGGTGACTGCAAATGCCAGAACTAAACCAGTGCATTTCTCTCCACAAGCATCCCACGCTATCATTGCAGCAAGTCAGGGAATAAGCCTTATGATCGTGGAAAGCAGGGTAACCACATGAAAGAGGAGACCAATGGTTAACCACAGCAGAACTCACAGCAATGCTGTCCTCTTAATTGAGATAGGATTTCCTGGTTACAAAGGATAATGTAACAAGAATAATGCAGAAAGGTGCTTAATGTCACTTATTGTAAGTACTATTCTGCTCTGACTTGCCAGACTGAAAAATAAAACAAGACTTCATTATTCCTTAAAGCCTTTGAGCAGTATGATCACTCGTATGGTTATCTTTTAGAGTTACTCACTTACTCATGAGTATGAATAAGTACCATTTTACAGGCACCAAAACAAAGGGGTGTGTGCATAGATGCTGGAAGATCTGCTCAGATCTGTTACAGGTTTTTAACCCTCCAAGACTTAAAAAACTACTGTGAAAATCCTTCAACACAGCTTGTAAAAATAACAGGCTATGAAAGAAGCACAGTATTTTATGAGTGAACATTTCATATTTGAGGGCCCACTTGAAAGTCAAAGCAATATATCTATAACTTAAAATTAGCCATGAAGACATAGAAATAATGTACACAATTACTGTAACATACTTAACTATTTTGAAACTGTAATGAAATCAGGGATTTGCCAGGTGTAATGTTTTGCAAGATATTAAGCTAAGGAATTTAACAAGTTATAAGCTTTGCAGGATACAGAAATAAAAAGCAATACAATAATATAATATGTCCCTTTATTCATATGGCTTTAATTTGTTACATTTTTTTTCAGTACAAAGAATTTGAAAACCACAGTTAAATACTAAAGCTATTCTCTTCTTTTAACTTGACCCCTTCCCACACAAAAATATGTCTATTAACTGCAGTAGCAGTTTATGCAGAGCTGGGAGTCTTACAAAAATGGATGTGAACACAACAGAAGTCCCAGCTGGCAATCCAAAAATGCAGGATATAATATTTTATTAGTGCCCCTTATGTCCAGTGTTATTTTGCTTCAGGTTTCTTTCATTTCAGGTGATGAAGTGGTACAATGAGGACAAGTCCTTAAAAATATAGATACATACATCATTTCCTGAATACCTTTTTAAAAAAATAAATCCTCTCCATCCTTGTTTACCATGTCTCATGAGCTGTGAAATTGATACAAATAAAAAGTGGCAATTTTAGCCATGAATGTCAGTGCATGGCTTTAAGTTTTCATGCCTGTTAGAGTATGGCTTGTTGAATTTAACACTCCTTATGGTTCCTGTAAAAGGTCTGGGCCTTTGGTAGTGAAGATAGCTTTGTATCCAGTTTATCTTTCAACTGTAAACACTGATCCAAATCAGAAGGATCAAAAATGATGGTAAGGAAATGGTAGATTTGTTGCATCTGCAATTGCATTGAACTATCTAGAAGCACTTTTAGATACAGCTTATAATTCTGTAGCAAATTTCAAGGCAAGCTCTACTGTAGAATTTGAATCAGAAACCCTGAACCTTTAACTATTACTGTTGTAGAACAGGATAATGCCTTGCTCTTCATGCTATTTTTAGCTGCAAAATTGAGCTCCTCTACCTAGACGATTTCCTATCTAGTAAACTCAGAAATTTCTGATATTTCACACTACTTTGCCACATGGGTGGGTGCAGTGCATGGTCTGATACAGATTTCCCCGGATTCTTTACAGTAAGTCCCCATAAGTAGTGTTTCCTAATTTATTCAGTGTCTCTGCAAACTTAGGCAAGTCAAAAGGAATTAAGTTGTACAAAGAATTGAGAGGAAATATGCTGTAAAATCTGGCTTCATTAGAAAACATCGCAACCAAAGTGAAACTACCTGCACTCAAATAATTAATGTGATGCATTGAGAGATCTGCCATTATCTAGCCCAGCGTGTAGCAGCACACACAGAATAGCTGAGGTGGTCTATCAGGGGAAAATCTAGGGCAAAAATGACTTTCTGCATCCTAAAATGTCAATATCCAGTTCTCTGGAAAAGGGGGTACCTACTTCTCTGGTTATTCTTTCTGAATGAGAAAAAACAAGCACAGTCAGGTAAACTAGAAGATGAAGGTGAATTATAATGCTATATTAGGAAGCAGTGCATTATTTTTGTGATGGTTCCAGTAGCTTTTTAGGAGGCCACATCATTAAATATTAAACATGTAATGAACCTGCCCAGCTGGAACTGCCTTGCTGTAACTGGCAGAGGAAGACACTGATTGTATTCATCCATAAAAACAAGGCTGGGTTGTAGGTCATGCATGGTCCTATTATCTTGTTGATAGTTTTTTGCTTATGTTTTATAAAATGGATGATTTTATTCCATCTGCACTCATTATCATTAATGGAAATGAGCAGTTTAACATGCAGAGCTCTTTATCACAGCTTGGGCTTTTTTTCCTGTTAGATGAACTGACCTCTGATTGCCAGCACTACAATGTAATTTGCCTCACCAGTATTTTCACAAACCCACAAATGAAAGATAAGTACATGTGCTGAAAATGCAGTAATCTCCAGAAAAATGTACATTGGCCTATCTATTCTAGTCCAAATGGAGATAGCATCTATAAAAAACTGGTCAAGAGACAGGAGGCTGTGTGTGATGTTAAGCAATTTATTGCTACGTGGCTTCTCTTTTTGAAGATAACATGAGAAGATGAATAATTTATTTTGTAGGTAACCCTCAGCAAGAACAGGAAATATAGGTAAAAGTTTATCCTGACACATTTTGCATTGCTCATTCTTGTGTCATTGTCATGACTGGCAAAATATGCTTTTTAACATTTAGAAATAATTAATCAAGAAAATGAACTTTATGAAATGAAACAGAAAACAAAACATCCAAATCAAAATATGAAGAGAATTCTGTTATTAATCATGAGCTATTCCTATTGCTAATCATTAGGTATTCCATTTTATGCTGCTCGTTGAAAACAAAAGATATGTGTGTGTATATATATATATATATATATATGTATGTTCAACACACAACTATTTGAATTTAGCACTGACAGTGGCTCAGCATTTCTGTGTCTGTGTTTTTCTCTACAGAAATCTAATTTCAGCTTTTTTGTCTCTTGCTTGTACTTGGAGAAACTGAAGATGGAAGAGACACAAAGATATCTACAGTAACTCAAAACTGTTCCTAGTAGTACAATATATTCTTAACTGCTCCATCAGCCATAAAGTTAAATTATTTGTATGATGACAATTCCATAAATTCCTGGAAACACATAAGACAGAGATATCAACGTTTTTCAACTAATATTAAACATAACTATAAAATCTCTTTTCATAAGTATCTCATTAGCAAAATGTAATTTTTGTTTCCAATTAACCAATCTAAAAACTTAATGCAGATTAAAGACATTACATAAAAGTTTTGCAAATGAGCAAAAATACTTTTAATTTTCTTCTATTTACAAAGGTTTAGTATTCTAAGGAACACATTAGAGGTCTAACTAGCTGAAACAATACAATAAGAACATTTACTCTTCCAATGATACAATCAACATACTTCAGTTATTTAATATGGCTAACAATAATCATAGAAGTCGTTTTTTTCTAGCTCTTTCTTAGCCACTCCATTGTCTGTCTCTTTATATAAAATAAGAAAATTTGTTTACTTTAGATAGTATGAAGCAAAAAGATGCAAAAAAGATGGAAAACTGTTCAGAAACTTATTATGGCAACTTCAGAGAAACAGAAAAAATAAAATAATAAAAAATAATAAAATAAATTAAAATTATAAATAAAATAGAAAATAAAATAAAATAGAAAATAAAATAAAAAATAAAATAAAATAAAATAAAATAAAATAAAATAAAATAAAATAAAATAAAATAAAAATAAAATAAAATAAAAATCTTTATTATTGCAAGTAATGTTACCCTGACCACCTCTCTGAAAATCTGCAGAGCAGTGAAAAGTAACAGGCAAACCAAAAGAATCCTTTGTTCTAGTATGCGTGTCAGCTGGAGAGACCAAGTCCCAGAACCAGGATAATATAAGAATAAGCACTAGATGACCCTGAAAAATGGAATAATGGAAAATGAGGAAACCCAAAGAACATAGCTGTGAGTTCAAAACTTAGGGCATTAAAACCAAAATAACCTATTATAAATTCTGAGGTAAGAGCTAGGAAGCATCTTAAGGAAAGAATAAGGATGAAAGGCCCAGGTATGCCAAAAATGACCAGTGTTAAAACATATGGACAATATAGAAGTGATATGTCGAGGTTTATACACAGGAGAAGTACTTAAGCTACTAGGCAATAAGGCAAAGTATTTTAAAATGCTAAAAAACCAGTATTTACATTGCCTGAAGCATTTCTCTTTAGGAATGAGAATCAGATCATTTATTTAAGTTCTCAAGAACTTGTACCAGCTGCAAACAGTCTTGAGGAAGCTTTTCTGTAGTTCAATGAGTTCATCTGCACATCAAAACCACTGGGTCCACTCACATCTTCCATATTCCAGAAAATAAACCTGCCTGGAAACTAACAAATTGTTCAGCTACAGGTGATATCAAAGAACTCTTTCAAATGTCTCTCAAGTGTACAAGGCTACTAATTAGAATTAAAAAAAAAGGTTCAGAATATCATTGCTGATTACATAAAACAAACATGGAGAGAAGATTAAACTCCCCTGGGAAGTCTATAGCAGTTTAATGCTTTTGTCATTGCTAAAACTTGCCCACCGTGAAGTCCAAAACCCCAAACTGGGTTTTGTTTATCTAACTAAACTGCCTTGTTTTTCCCAACTTTCAGTTAAGTGTAACTACCACTACTAAATCTGACTCAAGATGCCACAGTAATCAAAACAACTTACTAAAGCTAAGCTTTGTATTTGACACCTTCTGCAATGACATACAACTATGATTCATAATGGTTTAGATAATTTTCACTGAAAGAGGAGTACAAGGTGTATTATTCTCTATTCCTTTCCTTAATCCTTTAATAGCTTGATCTTTCAATACTCCAAACCCTGATCTCTTCAGCTGCAAATTTTATAAGGACTACAGGCTACAAGCCACAGATACTCTGACCTTTCCTCCATACCTGTGGGGTCTGGGGTAGTATCCCTAGCTATTCCTCACCAGCTTTTCTTGAGAGGATTTTTTTAGTCTGCCCTTTTCTCTCCCTCCTAAACAGTTTTTAGTTATTAGTTGTACAAGGGAGCTTCTTAGCCTGGTTTTTACATGCTAACTTCTTCTGTTAACACAGTAAGGGTCAGCAAGATTAATTAACATGAAAGACAACTTGCTAAAACCATTTTATAGCCTTGCTTCAAGTTTTTTTCTTTTATTATTGTATAGCCATTGATCAAGAACAAAATTCTGTTGGAAAATCAATTGCTGGAACAGTTTCTACATTTTCAAATACAAAGGTGCAATTAATAACTTAATAATTAGACATGGAGGATATGCATGGTTGCACTGAAATGCTTAAAGAAAAGAGACTGAATACTGAATAGAGTAAGAACAAGCTTTGACATCAGCTTCAGGAATAACAAGGTATTCACAAAGCAAAGAGAAACCGTGTAATTTCTCTTGCCTATCCATAACTCCTTTTTGTCATGAACCCACCACTCCTCCGTCAGAGACTCTGGCACAAGCAATTAAACATGCATTCAGTTTTGTACAATGGACTGACCCAGCTTTTGCAGCACAGATATAAATGCATCTCATTCCTGTCATTATAGTTTAACAGCTTAACGACCTCTAAAGGCAGAAAAGTCTGTTTCTTTCCTTCCAAGCATGTTGTTCTGTTTCTGTTTAGGAGTCTTTGTATGCTTCTCCCAGTCCATCTCCCACCCACGTTCACTGCTTTCTCTCAGTCCTCCCTTTGCATGTTTCCCTGCCCTCCCCCCAGGATGTACTTCTAGCAGCTGGGTTCTCTCCTACACAGGTCATCTCTCCTCATACTGTGAAACAGCAAGCCAACCACAGAGACACAAATGAGGGTACACTGAAAGAAAAGAGTGCCATTTGCAATTAAAAAAACCCCAAAACACAAGTGAACTGATTCTGATGCCTTTAATTTAATGACCTATACTTTCATAGATGTACATAAACCAACACTAAAAGGCAGTGCTATTAGAGAAAAGTAGTCTTCCTACTTCAAAGTATATTGATGCATATTTGCAAGATTCTAATCTGATTAAAAATCTTTCACCATAATAAGTGCTCACACAATGATTTTTAAATATTTAAGAGTAAGACACCACTCCAGAACATTGTAGACAAAAACACATAAATGTGATCTTTAAAATATTCTCCTCATTAAACATATGATTTCCACAGTCTGACCCTTTTCAAAAAGCTTGACTATTTTTTTGTATATAACAGAAAAATACATGTTATATAGTACTTAATATTCTTTAGACAATAACTAAGTATTTGTGGACAATATAGATAAGCAGAGTTTAAAGAATTTCCATCTGCTTCTCTCATTGTTAAAGAAAATGACATCAAAGTGTACCAAAAGTGCAAACACTTTGAATTCTTGTACTCTCTTTTTCACTGGAGAAGTAAGTTAGAAAAAACTTTTCTAATGCCAGTCATTTCATATGTGGAAACTTCAAGCTATTTCGTTCTAATTCAGTGTCTCATTTGGAGGAAGTACATTCATCTCTATCTCTGCTCACAGGTCACTCAAACTCTGGGAACACAGACCTCCTGCCACGTAACCTTGCTACACATCTGCTGTACATACATTCACCCAAATTAATTTCCTTCTCTCTTCACCATTTTTTGACAACTTTACAAATCTGACCACTTTTTAAACCAGTTTTCCCACTGCATAAGAACTACAAGGGACAAATCTTTCTTTCTTGATAGGAATTTTCACTTTAACATCAGACTTTGAATTCTTACCATGGTCTGTAAGTTCAGCCACACTGATTTCACTTGTCCCATTCCCTCTTGGTTCATCATGTCCTGTGGACACAAAGTTCCCCGTCGTGGCTGGCTGAGAATGAATGAGATGTTTTGAAGTCTGCTCATCAGATTCCTTAGTCAAATGATGAGGCAGCATGGAGAAACAGAACAGAGCTTTCAGCAGGATCACAACACAGTGGTTGAGCTACACAATACCTGGGACTTGTATTAGGCAAATGTTAAAATAAAATCCTAACATTTTTGTAAATGATCAGTAGTGACTCAGCCATAAGAAGCAGGTTTAATATATTTTTTTCTCTAGACACAATGGAAAACGGAAACCAGAGGACATACAAAAGAAAAGATAAAATAAAAAGAAAAAAAAATATTTCTGTGATGCATTAATCAACTATTTCAAACTGACCCTTCTCTTTCTACAATAGGATGTGGTGCTGGAATTGAACTGGCTCATCTTCTATTGCAGGTAGCCTAAAAGCAAAGGACAACTTATTCTGGGAGTCATTCCAAGGCTTCATTCTTACTAGAAAGCCAGGTTAAGTGTTAATATGCTTAACCAAATGAAAATAACCCACAGACATGCCAAATTAAAATGTTTAAAGGATTACAAGTCTAAACATCTTGAAAATAAATGTATTTTGAACTCTGATATCATATAGCCAGTAAAAACATTTCAGAGAGCAGATTTAGATTTAAGGGTAAATTAAGAAAGGGTAACTTAAAGAAATAGAACTGTGCAATGAATAGAGAGCTTGTTGAACCATATGTGAATAACTGAATGTACTTTGTCTCATCACAGATCAACAGGTTCAGCAAAGCAGTCCAGATTTTGATGCACTTCCCAGCTACGAGTCTCAGAACAGGCCTGTGCCTCTAGTGCTAAGCCATGTGGGAAACAGAAAAGTGTTATACACTGGGTGCACATAAATGAGACCTCCAAAACAATAGCCCTACTTACATGTAGGACATTGACATTCAGCTGCTGAAAATTACGGGACCTGAATTCTTGCATTCTTTTGATATTTTCTTGATATTTTTCTTCTGCCAGCTGCCTGTAAATAAAGAACACTTGTATTTAGAACATGATATCAGAGCATGCACAAAGGGATCTTCTAAAAGCAGACATGAAAAAACAAATTCTGTGCTGAGATTTTCATGTTGTCAAATATTCATGGTATCTACTCAGGTTTTAATGAACGCAAAAAGAGTTTTCAGACCTTACCTCTGAGTGCTATTATATTTTATTTTCACAACTTGCATAACATAATTAGGAAATAGTAAATTATTAGTCCCAGTCTCTTCTAGTTCTTCCAATGGTCTTAAATACTTTGGGCTTTGTTCCACCACGTAGTGCAGAGACCTTTGAGCTTCAGACAGGCATGGGACATTTGTGTGCTACAAACTCTTCCCCTGGAGGACAGTTGATAACCATGCTTTTCTGTGTGGAACCACTTCAGACAGGTGCTTCATTAAGAAGTTTTCCCAGCTTCCATTAATATATTCCCTTCCCACCCCTCTCTAGATTTTCTCTGCTGGAACTAGATCTCCAGTCTGAGAAGGTACAATTTTTGCATTGTTTCCAACATTTTCAGCCAGAGTCAGCTGACAATGATCTAGAGCTCAGCGTTGATATATTTTAAAAATGCATGCCTTAAAACAAGGTCTGAATATTAATCTTCCCTTCATATTGCAAAATAAATATATTTCATTTTGGTTTTGGGGAAAAGAAAAAATGTGAAAATCTCATCAGAAAACATAAAAATGGAAGAAAGCAATGAAAATGAAAACCAAACCAGAACTATCCTGAAATTAGTATTATTTCCTAATAATTAATTAATTACTAATTAATTTCTTAATCTTTCTCCATTCATTTTTAAAACGTTGAAGAGACAGTTTCTGTTCCTATTTACTAATTTCATATTAGTACAGGAACTGGCCTACCATATTATTGAAGGCACCATGCAGAAGAGATGTTAATACTTTCTATATCAGTTCAAGGAGAGGGTGTTTTAAAATAAGAATCAATTTATGTAACAAATGCCAGTCAGGCACAAGTACTCTTCAGACATATTTTCCAAAAGGACATGAAGGTTTTAGTTACTTGCTTCAAATGTGTCATCAAAACCACATATTCTGGTTTTTATTTAAAAACCCTAAACAGAACCTTGCAGTTGTTTCTCATATTCCATCAGAAACTGTACTTACTCTCTTCCAAAATACTTTATTATGTCTCACTTAATAAAAAAGCCCATAAATCATAAATCCTTTACAATACAACCATTACCCCTCTTTGATCCTTTGACAAGACTCTCTATCCTCCAGCTATTAACTTCTATTGGAAAACCTCTGAGGCCAAAACAATTGACAAGCACTGGATTGTAACTAAATGTTCAGCTCCTCAGACAGGGCAATTCTTAACATAAATAGTCATTAAAAAAATGTCTCCCATTGTAACACACCTGAAAATCTCTCATATACTTATTTAACCAGAACTGTGGTACTCAAAGCACCAGTTTTGGGCTAAAATTCTAATTTTTTTCCTACATAAATAATTTGTGTGATTATTGTCATCCAAAATTCTCATTGACTTTGAGTAGCTGAAGACGCATACTGTTTTTATTTCTACCTTGACAATTCTAACTCTCCACTTAGACTGTTGAGTGGGAAAAATTGCATGGTTAGGGCACAACTTACTTCAACTTCTTTGCTTTCTCATCTGCAGCATTTAACTTCCTCAACCGCATTCGTTCCCGCGGTGTCATTTTCTGTACTTCAGAAAGTTCCTGCAGAGTTTGCAAATGAACTTTCTTCTGTCTGAAATTGAATGCAAGGAAACCCAACTTTATATAAAAATGTAAATATTCAGTATTTTGACTGGATATTGAAACACACTGACATTTCAAATGGAATAATTAGAAAGTCTCTGGAACTAAAGCAGACTAAATAGACCTTCGTTTGGAAAGCAAATGCCTCTTTAAATTGAAATATTTAAACTTGGATTTGTGAAGAAGGTGAATCATTTCAGGTGGGGATGGAAATAGGTAGATTCATCTCCTTAAAAGAATAAATATTGAAGCACAGTGAAATATTTACCCTGTTGGGCTTCATTATTGGACTAATTCCAAGTACAAAGGCAGTCTTTAAATGAGAGCCATAAAACCACTTGTACATTTTACATTGATTGTTACAAACTGTCTAGAACAAAAGAGAATATTTATGTGTCCTTAATGACAGATATAATTATCATGATGTCCTCTTGAATTTCTGGTCCTAATCAATAATAAGATTTCACAGCTAAAATGGTCTTCACAGACCATCTCTGAAACCTGAGCATAAATTATTGACTTATGTATTTAAGCTGTATTTATTAACCAAAGAAAGCAATATTAGTCCTTTATGAGAAAAAGGATACTAATCTCAGATTTTTATCTCACATCCTACAGTAATTAAAACAAAAATTAAACCCTAGTTTGAAATGTCTTGGCAGTCTCCTTTCACTTACACATTACATATTTATTATACAATGTATTTATAATACCAAGTATTCATTTCAAATTACTGTTTTTACTCTTATGAGATAAATTCACTTTTGATAATCTAAGAGGCCAGGTTTGTAACTGTACAAATTGTAACACTCCTGGACTATCATTTTGAATTTTAATAAATGAGCAGAGGAGATTCATTATGTTTTTCAAATAGTGCAAAGATATGAATATTAGTGTGAAATATGAAAGATTAAGGACAAAGACAAGAAGAGTTCAATTATTCATAAGAATGGAACTAACTCTTCAAGTATGAATAATGTAGACATATTTCTTTTCTCCTGTAAAAAACTCTAATTCAAATTAAAAGAATCTCATGGGGAAAAAAGCAATTTTTCCTTCAAGTTGAAACTGAACTTGTACAGCCTTATACTTACTTAAATATTTAAAATTTATGACTTGAATGGGAATAGATTAAAATAAGCTATCAGAGGCTTTTACTAGAAGAAATTAGACTCAACCTTTTTGCTTTGCATGGCAAAAAGAATTCCTGGTGAGAAAAAGTAAACATCAATATAAAGCAGCAATGCTTGAGGAGAACACCATAGCAAGAAACTATTTGTACAGTCACTGGGACTAGAGTATTGCTGCAAGACAGCAGATGTGGGAAATTCACTATGTTTAATTTTTTTCTCCTTACCTTTTCTGCTCTCTGTCATTTTTCATGTATTTTTAGTTCATTTTACCTACCTGTTTAGATCTGGGATAGCAGGAATTATTTGGTATTTTGCTTACCAGTGACAGTACAGGCAGCTAATGTCATAAGCACAATGAGAGTCATTATAAGATTATGACTTCTTGCATATTCCAAACACTTGGGCCAAAATAATCACACTGTAACACAAGTAAGGATGAAGTTGAACTTCTCCTAGGATTTTTTCCCTAATTGACGTCCTGAATTTTAAAACCTCAAGATAAATTGCCATTCATTGCTTCTCAATTTACAGGAACTCTGGACCTCTGCAGAGTAACAGACTTTCTATTTCCTTCTAACAATAGTATAAGAGCATGATGTTTGTAGTTAGAACTACTTGCTCTTCCTCTTAGAGACTACAAACTTGACTTTGAAAAGGTATACTTACAGATCCTTCCCACATGCTACCTCTGTCAGAAAATGATTCTTCCATTTGGAAGGTGATGAGACTCAATGCATTCAAGCTAATGACAATGGATCAGGTAAACAATACAGTATGTATTTTACAGAAAATACAAAGTGGTTTTATCTGTCTCATCTAGAAGCATGAGGATATTTGAAGTCTGGATGTATAATTTGCAAGTAACAATCCTGTTTCCCCAGAGCGGATACAATGGTTTTGGTGCGTATAGATAATCTGAAAATTTGTGCCCACAAGAAAATGGCAAGAATTAAAAGTTTCTTGAAGATTTTCATATTCTGTGTTTCAACAAGCATTAAAATTACTGCATATATTTCAGATAGACTTGGCATAATATCTGGGAAATATTTCAGTGTCCCAAAACTATCTACAGAATGTCTCTAAGGACTATCTCTGTAGTTAACTATATTTAATTTGAAAAGGAAGCAATCCTCTCAAAGTAAATTGAATTAATTTGAATATATATATTTATTGTTTTATTTTACATCAAGGCTTGCAAAGTCCATTTAACTATTTATACTAGAAGTACCTGTTCGTACAAAAATGGAAAACTTTGGTCTCACAAAAAGACAGACTCATCTGTCATCAAGAGACACTAAGGACAGAAGTGAGGAGTAGAAACCCAAAACACAATTTGTAAAGATGAGAGCCTACAGAAACACTGACAGCAGTTAAACAGGATAAAATGATGTATAAAACATTTTGCTATGCTGAATTCAACTGTCTGTACTCTGCTTTCTTCCTACCACTGACAGTAAACTACACTTTGTTTGGAAAAGCTGAAGGTGGTCACCTCTCCTGAAGGGAGGGAGGCTTGCAAACTGCAGAAACACCAGCATCTGCAAAGTGATCACAGCTGCAAAACTGTGGGTCCTGTACAAGAGCAGAGATCACAATAAAACAAAGGTGAAAGTCCTATAGCCTCAAAGGCACTGCCAGTTCTGGATTGTTTTAATCTTCATTGCTGTAACCTAATAATTCAAAATAAATTTCAGAGAGCTATTAAAATCTTGACAGTTATTTAGAGGAAACAAGAAACAGGGATGTTCATTGCTTCCTCACAGGATCAAAAACTTCTTGTTTTGCTCTTACTAGCTCTCAGAACAAAACCTGTACAGAAAACTCAGGGATGAGGAGCAAAGGGGAGGGTGAGCTGCCCATGAAACTGCAGAGCTAATTTACAAAGGCAAAATTAAAATGTCCATGTTGGAATTTGCTTTAAACATTGCAGTATTGTAATTTAATGCAATTAATTCAATATATATTCAGTGCCTAAGAGAGAGATCATGTGTGAAGATACTGCTGATATAAGCACCAAGAAACATTGCTACTCTTGATTTCTCGCTGTAGTTACAAGACAAAAATAACAGCATTCTATGGAGGTATTAGATGAGTATTAGTTTAAGTGTATATGCTTTTAGTTTGGTGTAATTTAGGAAATATAGCTTCCACATTTAATTTTTAGTAGCTACCAAAACAGCAGCACTATAAATGATGATGACATATCTAAAATGACAGCTTAAACCTCCAAAATTTAAAGACAAAGGTCATGATTTATTTACCAATTGGTACTAAATTAACATAAACATATCCTTCACATGCATGTGCAATTTACACAGTCATCAATGTGTAATATTGTACAATATTTCACCTGCAAATCTTTTTTTACTTCCTAAATCTTAATTATGCATCTCCCTAATGTGGTTGCTCTGTTGTACTTCAGGGGAATAGGTTTGTCTAAACATGAAACACTATGAGATTGTTTGGCAACACTGTAATTTCATATACTACTGCCCATAAAACTGTTAAAAATACTTACACAGCACCAAAAATGGGAGCAGTTTCTTTCTGCCAGCTAAGTGCCTTGTCTTTCACAGTAATGTTTGTGAACTTGGACTGTGTTTGCTGCAAGGAAATAAAACAGAATGGGTATCAAGATTTGATGATAAAGTTATCCAGAATCTTCAGCTATTACCCAATACCATCCTGATATAAAAACTGTCCAAGGAGTTTCCCTCCCCAGCTTCTCAGAAAGCCAAATAATACAGGCACTGAAGCCTGGGAAAAAGAGCAAAAGGCATTGGTTTTCATTAAAACTATGACGAACCAGAACAGTTCAGAGATATATGTACCCAGGGCCAAATGATCTACATTTGTTATGCATAGATGCCTGTTTTACTTATTGCTCATAACATTAAAGAGGGGATACATTCAGCATATCAAGTGATGAGGGCTTCATTCCTCACTCATATTTGTACTATAGCTCTGAAAGTCCCCTAGATAAATGCTCCCATCAAGAGCTATCAAAGTATTTTTTCTCAACATGATTTCCCTGCCTCCATTTTGCTTTTGCAAATTACATACTCAAATGGTAAATGTACAGCTACTGCTTTTTCTTACATACTTTTAATTGTTCATCAATATAAGGGGATTTTAGGATCTCTGCTGCTCCTGGTCTTAATGAAGGATCCTTACTTAACATGCTGAAACATTAAAAAACAAAAGTAGCTATTAAGTAATTGTCCAAACTTAGTGAAAAATCTGCTTAACAAGAAAATAACATACCTGCATAGCACAGCATTCAGTTTGCTTGGATATCTATCAGGAAGAGAAGGTGTTTCACCTTCCACAATTTTTAACACAACAGACAAAAAATTCTGTCCTGAAAATGCATGGTTCATACAGCACATCTCATACAAAATGCATCCCAGAGACCTTGAAGAATAAACAAATAGGGATAGCATATTATTCACCAGTCCTAATGGCCATCATAAAAGGTCACCAAGTTCGACATTTTAAAATAAACACTCATAATATTTTTATATAATGACTATTCATAACAATTTTCAGTTCATCTGAGTTCTGTCTGACAAATGCTTTTTAAAAAACAGAGAAGTTGAGTTTTGCAGGCCTTGGAGGATGCTCAGCTCTTTCTCCAGTCAGGGGGTCTCAGCAAATACTGGTGAGAGCCAGATAGAGGTCGAGGCTCATCTAAGCAACCAGCTTAAATATCTTTATATTTGACTGTGGTATTTATAATTTAATCTGTGATTCCATAAGAAGTAAGAAAATAAAGCATAATGATAAGAAATATGTATGGGTAAATGGCTTTGAGGAAAGGGGTATAAAAATCTTCGAAAGCAAATAATGAATAAAGTTTCAATTATTCATTTTGGTTAAAGAAGAGGAGTTGAGGCACATCTAGCAATAAAAAAAACAAGAGCAAATAATTTTAAAGCTGAAATCAAAGGCCTACATTCAGTGCAAATAAGGAAGAAGAGAGAATGGGCGGGACTCCACTCACTTTTCAAGCAAGTATGTCAAAACCATTAGCAGAGCGTTCTTGCTAAGAATCAGCTAAAGAACAACTACTGAGGTAAATAAATAGTTAAAGATTAAACAGTCAAACAGCTTTCAAACTTTAAAAATCGGTAAACAGCAATACACAGATGATAATCTGTATTTATGATGTATGTTCAGATTCTGAAACAAGATAATTACTACATGAGAAAATACTTAAAGCAAAAAGAACAACAAAAAAAACCCCTATGCACACAGTATCTGAAAGCATCAAATAAAAATGGAAATCAGCCAGAGAGAAGAAAAAAAGAAGGAAAATCCCAACCTGACAGACTGTACTATAACTTCTTTTTGCAGAATCAATCTGTTTTGGAAGCTGCTTGATTCTGGCAGCTAGAAATTGTTTAATGAGCCATTAGGAACATGGGATTTGACACATCAGACAAGCTGATTTATTCATCTAGTTTAGTGCTCTGACTACACCTGAGGTGGAGAAAGATGAAAAGAATGCCCAGGGCATTCTGCTGTAGCCAGGGCTGTGAACAGGCTACCCAGGGAAAATCCCATCTTTTCCATGAAGGAAAAAAATCAGGGAAAAAAGTAAAGAAAAATTAAGGAAAAAGAATAAAGTTTCATTCTGCAGGATCAAAATCTTTGAAATAATATAAATATCTCCTAAACTGAGAAATGCTGCCCTGGATTCCTGAATAAGGCTATTTCTTCCTCCCAAGAGAGTTGCTGAGCTGCAAACACCTGAAGAAGTAACAGACAAGCTTTTGGCTCAAAACTGCCTTTCTCAGTTGCTTCTACATTATTTCTCATTGTTTCTCAGTTTCTACATTTCTGGTCTAAGCACCTGGTGAGGAGCAAGAGGAAATTGCTTCCCAGTTCCCATAAGCAATCCGCACACAAATCCAAACATATAATTTGATTACTTTTATAATCTTAGCCTGAATAAATTCCAATGTTATAAAATTCTAGAATGGTCATTAAACCAGCCAGCCAGCACACTTGGTTTGACAAATCCCTATATTCATGAATAGGTTTGACAAAGTTCCTGAACAGCACATAATTTCAGCAAAATTTGGGCATGACCAGGTCATGTTGAAGCTACTTGTGCTTGATTACATCATAAAATGGAGCATCTAGACAAGCTTCAGTGTGTTCTCCCCAGTCTCAACTGGCAGACCACTAACTTCTCCCTCTAAGGAAAAACGACCCTGAGGCTTTTGATGTTGCTTACATAAATATTGTCATCTTTTTAACATCTTCTGATCTTTTGTAAAAAAAATTACAGTTCTTCAAAGGTTCTGAGATCCACATTAACTTTAAATTCAACTTCAAAAGTCAGATAATGTAAATGCATATACCTTTATGGCTTATATCTCTTATTCTGATCATATCATAAGGTCTTATGAATTCATTGGCTTCAGAGTCTGTGAGGAATGTGTCCCTGAATTTAATTTCCTCAATACTCACTCATCAGCCCTTAAATGAGAACTCCCCGCTGCTGTCTTCCCCAGCCCCATCCCCTCAGCCTTCTCATTGCTTCAATTTTTGATTGTTAATATGAAAGAAAAAGACAAAGTGGAGGGAAAGCACAGACAAGCAAGCACAATAAAATGAAAGCCTCCAGATCTGTGGTGTGAGCAGCCCAATTTAGCCAAACACAACAGACAAACCATCTGTCAAAATCTGACAGTTCTTGATGGAAGACAGAGTACAACGGGTTTACATGTGGTTGTGACATTGCTTTGTCTCTGCCACAGCACTGGACGCATGGGAATGTCGGCTGAGCCCCAACAGCACCAGTGCCACCACAGGCTGTGTGAGGGCAGGAAGGGACAGCAGGACAGCAGCACAGCAGTGCCTTGGGGTCACGCTGCGCTGGGCTATCAGGGAGCCCAATTGCCCACACACCCATCACTGACTGACCCCTGACCTGGCCTGGCCTCCTGGGCTCTTTGACTCCTCTCCCTGCTGGATCTGGGAAGCACCGATGGGAAGAAGGGGTCGTGAACTGCCGAACTGAGATCAGCTCCCTGAAGAAGCTTCTTATCTGGAGAGGAGGAAACCCCAGACTGTGTCATCTGCAAAGGTTTTCTCTCATGGCCCAGCCAGTCCAAGCTCTGGGATGCTGGGGAAAACATGTGAGCCAACTTTAATTTGCCTCCTGTGGATTTAGATTTGACATAAAGCATGGAATGGCAAAGAACTCCAGCCCTGACATTTCAACTGAAGAAAAACATAAATGCTGCCACTTCTCTGAGCCTAACTGCAGAACTTCCATAGGGAGAAACTGTAAAATAAGAAGTTTTTTCCCCATCTATTTACCTTGGGCTATAAAGGACAATACTTCTTGCATCAGCTGCTGCACTGTGAATATTCAAGCCAGTTTTGAAAAGCCAGTACAGAATGTTTCAGTGAACCTGAAAAGCACAGCATCTCTTTAGAGCACATCATTAATGCAGCATAAATTAAGGTCTTTCCAATGAACTGAACTGAATAGTGAGAGGATCATGATAACAAGGTGAGACAGCACTAAGTGTTTTTTCCAGAAGATATTTTACATTATCTTACATTTTACATGGGAACACTTGCAAGTCTGAATTTTTGTGTGTGAATTTTTGGGTCCTGCTAGAGATCAGAAAAAAAAAGTCTGAAGAGAGAATGTCACTTCAGCTCCATATAAAAGACTTGGGCAACTCCTTGAAATTCTTCAGGGGTCAACAAACAGCGCTGTTTAACATCTCTGTCAGCAACACGGACAGAGGGACTGAGTGTAGCCTCAGCAAGTTTGCTGACAAGCTGTGTGGTATGGTCGACATGCTGGAAGGAAAGGCTGTCATCCAGAGGGATCTTGGCAGACTTGAGAGATGGGCTCATGCCAACCTTATGGAATACAAGGCAAATTGTAAGGTCCTGCATTTAGGTCACAAATGCAGAGTGGCCAGAGAATGGATTGAAAGCAGGCCTGAGGAGAAGGACTTGCATGATGAAAAGCTCAACATGATTGGCAACATGTGCTGACAGCCCAGAAAGCCATCCACATCCTGGGCTGCATCAGAAGCAGTGTGAGCAGCAGGCTGAGGAACAAGATTCTTCCCTCTACTCCATTATTCTGAGACCTCACGTGGAGTACTGTATCCAGGCCCTCAGGATGAGAAGGATGCAGACATGTTGAGGCAAGTCCAGAGGAGGTACACAAAGATGATCTGAGGGCTGCAACACCCCTTCCATGAGAGAGTTGGGGCTGTTCAGCCTGGAGAAGGCTCCAGGGAGACCCTTGAGCACCCTCCAGCACATAAAGTGAGAGAGAACCACAGAGAAAACCAGAGAGAGACTTTGTAAAAAGGCATGTAATGATAGGACAAGGAGTAACAACTTCAAGCTGAGAGAGAGTTCAAGGCCAGGCTAGAGCAACCTCAGACTTTGAGCAACCTCATCTACTAGATGTCCCTGCTCACAGCAGGAGGATGGGAACAAGATGATCTTTATCCTTCCAACCCAAACCATTCCATGAGTCTTTGATCCTTCATGAAACTTCCTGCACAGTGGCCCGAGGACTTAATCTCATCTGGAGCCTCCAGGGTGGGCTCCCCTGTATGCTCAGTGACCTCTTGTCTTTTGTTAAAAGGGGATAGTGGAAAAAAAAGCAAGAATCATAGGAAGAATCATTATTAATGATTCAAAGAATCATTATTAAAAGATTAAAATACATGAGTATCAATCAAACACATGAGTCCTGATCAAAAAAAGAATGAGTTCAAAAAAAGAACAGGTTTGTGGGCTGAGGAAGTACTGATCAGGGCACACCTCCTCCTTAGTGCCACTACAATGAGGGCCAAGAAGCTCCTGCTGAAGGCAGTTTCACCCTCAGGTGAGTGTACTTGGTAATGCTTTGGAAAGATCACAAGAGGCAGAAAGTATAGCAGAAAGCTGGTAGCTACTGAGTTTGGGATGGGGGGATTTCTTTCTGTGTTTTTGTAAATTTTGAAATGGTGATCAACACATGATTTATAAAACTATTGGATTGAACTCTGATTATGCTTACTCTATACAGCTTCAATGACCTATATGGATTGACACTAGTAACCTCAAATAGAACTTAAACATGTATTTTACTTCCTATTTGCACTGCAAAAAAAGAAATTATTCCTTAGAGTAGGAAGAGCACAAAAGGAAGGCTTCCCTGCCTATTCATTTGTTTTGACATCTTTTGAAATCTTCTCCCAATATATTTTTATTGACTACATGTATTAGCTGATATTTGCTACAGATGAACAAGAAAGAATCTGACATCAAATCCATAGCAGCCAGCCACACAGGCCATGAGATGAGATTCCTGACATATCTGTTGACTGGACTGAATATGTCAACTGTGAAAAATGGTTGCTACCATTTGAAAATATAGATGACTGTCCTCCACTTTTAGAATTATATCCCGCAGCCACAAGTATATTTTGAAAAGTCAGAACTGAGACAAAGCTAAGGTAAATTATCAAGCAATCAAACTATAATCCAAATGTTTTACAAAGAAACTTTCCTGGTTTGAAATACTTATTTAACAATTAATCTTCTGATACATATACCTACAGGAAAAAAAAACAACAAACAACAAAACACCTCATAAAAGAAACAAAGCCCCTTAAATAAAATACTATGACAAAATTTAAAAACTCAACACTTTTAACTATAATCTTAAACCATGAAATGCTTTAAGACACGAAGCACACACATATAAACAGTCCAGATATTTCTGCCATTACAAAAAAATCATTCTTCATCTTAGTTTGGAAGAGTACCTGCACACCCACAAGTTTCCTAAAGTCTTTCAACAGACCTCAGCTCCTAAACTTGATCCTTTAATCATCACATCAGAAGTCCTGATTTCAAGAATTTGTGCCATCTAAATGCAGAACCAGTACTTTTCTTTCTACCTTTGAGTCACTTCTAAAACAGAGTGCCTTTTTGTTTCTGTTCTAACACTGCAGTTATTCTCACTTTCAGCTCCACTTCCAAATACTTTCTTGCTTTTAACATTTGCCAATGTTTTTAAATTTAGTTCCTAAGAAGGTCCTTCTATCCTCTCAGCCAGAATCACTCTTTGCTCATCCACCTAAAGTTTCACAGAAAGTTGCTTTTTTTCAATTCATCTATCTCAATATGAGAAAAAAAGAGATTTCCCCCTTTCTAGAAAAACCTGAACTTTGTCTACAATCATCCTGTACCACATCAGAGACTGGACCTGAATCTTATTCTCCTTTAAAGTCTCAGATAACCTAGAATAAAAGACAACTACATGCTTCTTAACAAAAAGGGCAAGGCTTCAAATTGCAACATTTGATTCTAATGTCCTGAAATAGTTTTAGTGGCGATAAATGCCTAATCCAACCAAAATAGCATTATAACTACTCACCAAATGTCAGATTTTGTATTATATCCCTGGTGCTTCAGCACTTCTGGACTCATGTAGTGTGGTGTCCCAGTAAAAGTAGTTGCAAGATCACATGAACCCATCAAAAGACAAGAAACTCCGAAGTCTCCTAAAAATATCAGTAGAAACTATTAATAGAATAATCTATTAATATTAACATATATCTATTAATAGAAACTTTTTTGTTTATTGTCGGATATGATAAAGTGACTGTACATCCAGAAAATTCTGCTAGTATTTTAAAAAATGGGAAAAACTATTTTCTGCAGTTCTTCAAAATAAAAACACCACACAAGCACAATATCACAGAACAATGTGGGTTTGAAGAGGCTTCACAAGGTCATCTGATTCAAACCCCTGGCTCAAAGTTAAATGGGGCTGCTCAGGTCCAGGCCCAGCCAAGCTTGAAGCACCCTCAATGCTAGAGATTTCACTGCCTCTCCTGTGTCTAACTGTCAAATAAATGTTTGACTACAAATCAAAATGCTATTTCGGACACAATTTTCTTTAAATCTCCTTATTGACAAAATGTCTGCTGGACTGTTCTATCACATGAAAATATATCTTTAAAAAGTATAGAAATCTCACCAATTTTAAGAAGATTATCTTTCAAAAATATATTCTTGGTTTTCAAATCCCTGTGAAGTATCCGTCTGGAATAGAAAAGGAAATTCAACCTCATCCAACTGGAAGCATTCAGAGTTGTGTATTAAGTATTTCAGGCATTTAACTTCATCCCTTTTCAGAAAGGCCACCTCAGACTGCTACAGTCTAACTCTGCCAGTGACAATCCATGGCACTGAGGCATTAAGGAGCTTCACAGAGGTGCATTCACAGGCACCCACATGCAGGGTTAGAGCCTAAGCAGGATAATAAAAACATACCTGGGGATCCCAGCTTAAGAACATAGATACAGACATAGCACAAGCTGCAGAGGAAGAGAGAAAGGCAAGTCTTCCTATCTGACTCGTCTGAAAAGCATTACATCTTATTTTCTGCCAGCAGAATGAGATGCCTCACAAGAGGCATAAAAAAGCATAAAATACTCAAAGCTACAGGAAGACTCCTACAGAGTAAAAGTATTACTTCAAAGACAAATATGTATATAGCGTAAGCTAGTAGTTCAATTTTTTACAGTAACAGCATGGAAGATGAAAGAACTTTACAAAGATGAAAAGGAAAAGGAACGGAACAATTAGCTTCTACACACTTATTTTTCCATGAGAGTTTGAAAAAAAAGCATTATAAGCTACACACCATGTAAGGATATACAGAATCTTCTTAATTTCTATAAGTCTTACATGTGTGACAGTAATTCTACAGTCCCTTAGGGAAACAAAGTATCTCTGCAGCATACAAAACATATTCTCAATTAATTCTTGTTAATAACACTTCCAAAAGCATTGTTGCCTATAGCCTCACCTAAACTAGAATTCATCCACTTTTGAAATTATTACTAACACACAGGATTAATCATTAGCTCTGCTCAGGAGGGGGTTAGAATAACATTTGGTACATACTGGCTGCAGAAACTGTATTTGCTAATACAAATACGGTAGTCATTCAGCCAAATAGATCATATAAAGAAAGAAAGTGATGCTTTGAGATTTTTGAGGGCAGATAAAATAAATATAATACTCAATTTTGATTTTTTTCGTGCAATCCTCAAGCATTATCTCAAATTTGAATTATTAAAGTCTTAGGCATTGACATAATGAAATTATTTCCAAAACAGCTTCTATATTAAGATTATAAAATATACATTCTGCAGCTTAAATACCCAATTTTGTCCACAAGTCATTTGAAAATATTTTTTGCAAGACGAGAAAAAAATATGCAATTCAATATACTCAGTTCGCAAATGGGAAAAAAATATGAAAAATAACAGTAGAATTCATTGCAGTATGTACATAGACTGGGCATGAAAAAGAAACATTTCTATTTTTATGAGTCAAGGAAAAGAGTTCTTCATGTTTCTTATAGCAATTGTTTTTCACTTCTTTTTCTTTCAATTTTTTGTCCTGAAAGTAATGCTTTTAATTTCATTAGAAAAAGGTTTTTCGCATTGGGAAAAATGAAAGTTTTATTCATATGCCTCCACCCATGTTTATAAAATATTGTTCATAAATAATTTGTTCTCTATTTGACAACTTCTGTGAGCAATAGACATACACTCATATAATACATCGGTAAGGAAATTAAACTTAGGTGATATTTGCTATTCCTTCATAGGTATATATATGTCTGTATGCACACACACACATTTTTATAGAAATCTTGCTGTGTTAATTGAGATTCATAAGGAATTCTCTTACCATTTATCACACAGATCCTTTGAAAGAACTTGCTTTCACTGAGTTAACTTATTCTTGTACATTGCTGCTGAGATTTCAACCTTCTTTTAATCACACTCCTTTGTAGAAATATAACCACAGAATTTTTGAGCCTGAAACTTTCCTGACTATCTACTTCTTTAATAACAGGTATCTTGAAGTTGAAGAATGATCCAGAAAGCTTTCAGTAGCATATTATTTGAAAAGGAGATGAAAAAAAGATGTTTGCATCACATTAGCTTGAATTCCAATGTAATGCTACTGTAATCTTGCAACATATTGATGAAAATTCATTATCTGCATTACCAGTGATTATAGGATGCTTTCATGTATTAATATGACAAGGAAATATTTGGGATTTTTTTTTCAGCTTTACATGATATCTCTCAATGCAATGCAAATTATTCTGCTATGATATGTCTGAAGATAAACAAGATATCAGCTGAAATCCTGCCTGAAAAGAATTCTTTAATACTAGTAAGAAATTAATACCAGGACTGCACTGTAAATCCAGTTAAAGAAAGAGAACAATTTCTTTATTGTAGGAAAAGACAGACTTACAAAGACAACATGAATTAACTGGGCTCTATCAAAACTTTACTTGATGGACAGTGAAGTGGTTATTGAGTGGCTAATTTGGGTAGAAATTAACATGTAAGCACAGTTTTGAATCTGGGCTGTAAATATACCCATATCTATGTTCTGTAGAGTATCTGCTTGCTGGCTCATAGTCATAAAAGAACAGGACAAGCCCAGAGCAGTGGGCAGCCTCCTTGAATGAAGCTTTGCCTGCAACAGAATGAGCTGCAAGTGAAGCTGAGGGAAGCAGAAGTATATTACTGCTGTGAAATAACACATAATTAATTTCTCTTTCCTCTATCTGAAGAACTCTGCAGAAGAGTAAGAGGTTCTGTTTAAGTCTGAACCCTGTATTATCTGCTGTTTGCACAAAGAATAACCTTATAAAAATGTGTGCTCATAAATTTTTCGTAATGATTAGCAAAATGATGGGTAACATAATGGTCAGCCTTATTCAAATTGAGGTTAAATTAATCAATGGCATCATTGCCTGATTGCTGTGGGATTAATTTTGTGCACTGACATGCAATGGGCTATGTGTAACACAAGAGACTACAGGATGGTTTCATGCTAAAGGTCTCTGTGAAGATAAGACCGCTCTTATGGTGTCTCCCTTTATTTCTCCCTTTCTTTATATCAAAGACAGATAAGGCTTGAATCTGTTTATTTCTAGATAATTTTTTTTTCAAGTTTCAAATTTAAAAAAATTACATTAAGTTTCCAGCATAAGAGTTTTCAAAAAGTGTGTAAGTAGAAGCTGAGTTTTCCTAAGAATGTCATGGGGAAGGACCAACCCACAGGCTGTAAACACTTCCAGCTTCTAATTCTAGAGAAAAGCTTTCTTTGCATTAGAACATAATTCAAACATATATTACAGCTTTTTTCCATGTCAGTAGAGAAGAAATCATGCATGACTCCTCTATACAGAAACAGAGGGCTATTATTATGTTTTAGTATTTCAAATTTCTGTAGGTAGTTTTAAATTCTTTTAAGCCTAATCTTTTCCACTTAAGCTATTGTTTGACTCTATACTAATAAGGAAAAGGTTATATTTCATAATGTACATACAACCTAATAACACAAAATACAAATAAATATATAAAAATTGAAACTGTCAAGTTATTTGCAAGTGTCTGGAGAGGTACTATTAGCTATGACTGAAAAGGAGAAAATAAAATCCTGTTTGGAAAATCAAATTGCTTTAACTGGAGAATTAACTGACTTCTCAGGAAACCAAATTTTATATACAACCAATTAAAGTTTATTTTTAGGATCTTATTTGGTTTTAAACATTTGTTTGAGAACAAGTAGAAGATGAGTAAAATAGAGAGAAAAGAGGTATAAGAAAATTCAGAAAATTAAAGACAAAAAAAATAACTCAGAATAAAATAAAGCAGTTCAGTTGGAGGGGGCCTGCAGCCCAAACACAATGTTTATATTATTATGCTGCATTATTCTGCACAATGCATCTTCTAAACACATATATTAAAGAAAGGATTTTGCCAAAAGGGGACTTTCCAGGGCACCAAAACTTTTAATGATAAGTTGTTAAACTGAAGTTCAAGAGAGGAAAAAAAAACCCAAGTCACACTGATAGTTTAGTTAAACTGTCAGGATTTTTATTTCCACTTCCCTCTGTCCTTTTGGCCTGAGGTGAATGCTGAAGAGCACAGCAGCCCAAGAGAGTTCTCTTTGTGTCCTCCCATCACTGGCAGGGCAGCATTTCATGTAGAAGCCCTAGATAAATTGGCATTTAGGAACAAAAATGCTCCTGCATCTTGGGCAGCAATTCACTCTGTCCTTTTCCCCTCTACAGTCTGACACTGGCAAAAACTCATTAGACATCCATCAGTTTAGGTCAAACACATCCCACACACTTAACTTCAGCTCAATTAAGGAGTGGTTGTTCTTGACAACAGGTGACTTCTCTACCTACTGCTTGGGTACACCTAAAATTCAGGCAAGCAAATTTTGCCCAAGCCCTGCAAAGGATGATGCAGAAAGGGACCAGACAGGCATTGTACATGTCCAGCACACTGGTAGTAAGGGAAATCTCCATCACTGCAGTCAGCCTGCCTAAATTACACTGCAGGCAAGAGCTACACTCATGTGGATGACCAGGTAGGTATTCATCTACATACACTGCCCCTGCTCCAGCCATGTGTGATCTCCTCATATCTGGATGACCTGCAGTAATTTTTTAAGTCAGTCTTTGATGGGATGTTAAAAGTGACATCTCTTTTCAAAGAACGCATGTATGTAATTCCACTGACTTTACTGGGAGTCTATCAAGCATATCTATTGGATGCCTCACATTAAACATGTTCAGGACATGCTTCTTGACTCCCCTTTAAAAAGATTACTTTGTTTTAGCCTTTTAATCCATTTTCTTCTAGCAATATTGAACTATTTCTTCTGTACTCCATTTTCCATTTGGCTCTGAAAAAAAGGGTGTCTAATGCTGGAAGACATTTACCATTGTCCTGCTAAAGGATGTAATGCACAATGTTCCTGCAGGGTAGATAATTAATTACACTTGAGGTATCTGACATAAACTTACTACAATAGTTTGGTGATCAGAACTTTCATTTCTGTTTGAATACCACCAACTAGTCAATAAGTCCATTCACTCCCCTCCCAAGCTAAATGCTCTCGTATCAAATGACTGTACCTTTCATGCATATAGTTGACTCCGAGTAACAACTGTATAAACCAGTCTATAACTTGGCTTTGAGTGAACATCTTCCCAGAATCTTTGTACTCTTGAATTTTAAAGTCTAGATCTCCACCCTGAAAAATATCACAACATATTTTCACGCTTACAGAAAGTTTTCGAAATGCTATTTCCTTCATCATCATACAGGACCCTACTTCCTTAGGCTTTGAGACATCCCATCATGTAGGTCTGTAAAATCAACATATTCTGAATTCTGAACTCTCCCAGCACCAAAAGCATACACAAGTGAGGAAGAAAATGGTATCAACCACTCTGGCTTTGTAGTTTTCTCTTAGTGTTACACAAGATCACCAAAGTTCTTCCTTCATGTCACCCAACTTCAGCAACTGAGCTGGTCACACCAAACCTTTATAGTCAACACAAAGGAACACACACCTGTTTAGTGCAATTATTTCTGTCATCTAGTTGTCTGCCTTTGGAAGTGATGGATCATGTTGTAGAAACACTTTCTCTGCGGAGATTTATGATGAGGGCCTACATTGACAGGCTATAATATAGATATTTAGGTAGGTCAAATTAATCTACCCTGATCAGTCTGAATAAGCTAATTAATTTGAGATAAGCATTTCCACTCCACAGTCAAGCGACACTCAAGCACACACTCAAGCAACACTCAAGCAACACTCATTTATTATGTTATAATAACTATGTCAACATCAAAGAAACCATGTTGTTCTCTTGAGAATTACAATACAGTCTCTTTAATTATGATACTTTTCCCTCTTTCAAACTTTTGTCAGAAACAAAGCAGATTTAAAGGCTCAAGAATATGTAGCATGTGATACTTCATTAAAACAACAACTGATCTTGAAGTAGCACTTGGAATGGAACAATAGGACATACAGAAGAGAATGCCAATAAACCAGAAAAAGACTACTTGAAAACTGTAATCTAGATTGTTTATCCAGTTTATAAAAAAAATTAATTTTATATACAAGAATGCACACACATTAATAGTAAGCAATGTGTTGTGGTAACTAACCCCAGAGCAAAGGGACTGTGAGTCTAATTACATTCTAGTGACTAATTACCTTACATCAGAAAAGCTCATTAGCCATAAATCATTACTTTTACATTATACATTATACATAAAATCAGAAGTTTTATGTGCCATATACAAAGAACTATTTTGCCTGTACAGCTGTACCAGTACCACCATTTCCCATCATCATCCCTTTATTCCTCCTCACTGTTGACTCTCACCATTTTATGATGTCTTCAGCATTTCTTGTTTTTTCTGTTCCCAGCACCACAGTGCTTCATAGTGATGCTACAAAATAAGCAGATTCTGTCCTTGCAGAACTATATATTCATGTGCTTCTGACATAAGTTTACAGTAATTTCTATGGCCTTTCTGGTTACAGCATTCAAAAGTATGTTAAAACAAGTCTGTTTCATCATCTATCAAAAATGTGTTCCCTACAATGTCCTGCAATTTTTTAATTGAAATGTCTGAATCATCTCATACACTAGAGAAGGGAATATGGGTTCAGCTCTCCATCTGCTGCCCTACTGCAGCCCAGAGAGAAGCTCTTCTGGGAACTTGGAACTCTAAGCAGCTGCTTCCCCTTTGCAACTCCAAATGTTCAGCAGCTTCCCCCTGGTTGCTTGCAGCAGAGAAGAGGAAGGAAAGAAAAATTGTTGCTGGGTACTCCATTGTGTGGCAGCCAGATGGGCTGTGACTGAATCTACTCACGCACCTCGAAAACAATGAGTCATTATTATAAAATAAACTGTTCTAGACAGATGCCCCAGATCATCCAGAGCCCAGGACTGAGGGGATGCTCAAACACGTGTCAGCTGGCTGCTGGCTATTTGCTTCAGGGGACTGTGTACTATCCAGGTGAGGACAGATGAAGTGCAGCAGGCTCCAGTCACCGTTTCTCCCTGTCCCAATGTGTCTTCTCTCACAGTAACACATTGCCATGAAAAAGGAAAAATAAAGTAAGTGCAGCACCTACAGAGCTAGAGCAGTGAATACTCTGAGGCTGAGGGCAACTCCTGAAAAAGGTCTAAGGAAAACAAAAGCAGTTGAATAATGCACTACAGGTGCCTTCACATAAGTGTACAGCTTATTACCTTCAAGCAGGGAAAAGTGGTCTCAATGTCCTACAATTAATTTACCCTTGATTTTGTGTCTAAAAAAAGGAAAACAAAAACACATCATAAAAGATTTGCTGAAATACTGCTGCTGTGAAACTCTGAAAAAATTTGTTAACCCAATTTCACATTTTGGAAGGTCAGTCTACTAAAGTTCATAAGGAATTCAACAATTTAACAAATTAAGTACCTATGGAGTTTCCAAGCTGCAGTTGCTATTTAAATATCAGAGTAACACGCACACCAGTAAATTATTTAAAACAGCTTAGCATCTAGAGCTGATAACGTGAACAGGCATTGACTGCTTTAGTTATTCCTTTCACTCAGATTTCCTTAGCATATGTGTACTCACATCACAGCTGAGACCACAGTCAAGAGAAATAAATAATTGTCTGGGGGAACAGTACAACAAGTTCTGCTTTATAATACATTAAAATGATGCAATTTTTGAAGTAACTGCTTTGTAAAAACTGTGTTTTATTGAAGTCAAATTTGTACTACAAAATTAAATTCAAGGTTCATTAAGGCAATTTGGTCTGAAATCAGTCTTTAGCTGATAATGTTTATACTACCTGTAAGATTCTGATTTGGGGAAAGTGTCTAAGAAGCTCAACAAGTAAGATCAAAACAGAACAAATATACTTTTCTATAATTTTGATTTAATTCAGTTGTAATAAAAGATGTCAAGCTGAGCCATGGAGACCAATGTTCTCTGTTTTTCTTTCACAGGACAAGGTATAGCATGGGGCAGCTGCGCTGGAGGCTCACTCTATGCTACTCACGCCAGAATGAACAAAGCACTGTGGCTAATGAATAAGTCACAGTACTTTGGAGAAAACAGAATAAAGCTCAGGGGGGTAGTTCCGTTTCCATGCCAACTTAATGTGTGCTCTTTGTTTTGAGTCTGCCCAAGAGTAGCAATTACTGCCAATCTGGTAATTATTCTATGCATGAGAAACTGAACACACTAGACTTCCAAACAAGGATCAGGTAGCACTACATTTTTCTCATTCTCAACTTATGCACGGTTTAAACTGGCATCTTTTAGGTCAAAACACCCAAATCCAACCACATACAAAGGCAGGCTATAGATAAGCAAATACAAAAATATACCTTCTGGAAATACCCCGACTAAAACAGAAAAGAAACTTCATAGCACTGTGCACAACTTTGCTTTGTATTTTTTCTTGTCTGAACATTCGATGAAATATGTTGTAATGACTTAAATGCAACATGCACAGAACATATCCTTTGGGGAAAAGTCAGAAGCACATCCTATTGGATCGAGTATCATCCTGACCTCACCTAGCAGACTCAAAACTGCAAAGATTCAGCACATAGCCAATGAATCCATTTCCTCTTCCTTGCTGTAATACATTCTCACCTGTTTGAGGATGTGACTCCCAGATCCTAAGGCAACTGTACTGAAACACTTTCATGCAAGGTAGTTTATACTGCCTGCATAAAAAAACCCCAAAGCTCCAAGGAGTAATAAAAAAAAAAAAAAAAAAAAAAAGAGTGAAAAGCAGTGGATAGATAAAAGACACTATAGTGCTGCTAAAATAGGCTCCTTTATTCCTACATGTTTAACTGATCTGTATTGGGCCACTTTGTACTGCTAGCAGAGAGATAATTATGAGTGCAGGGGAATAGCTGGACATTTAGAATAATCCTTCAGTCCTGAGCTCCGGATTTCCTCAAAGAGTTGACAATATTCTCAAACCACAGCTGTCAGGACATTCAAAGAATGGCACAAAAAGCTTCTGCATGGGTGTTAAAACAGTATGTGAGCAAATACTCAGACTGTATCACGGAACTGAACATTTCAGCTTTAATTTTTAAATAACCCAGCAATAAACATGCATTTATATGTCACCAAAGAAAGCTTCCAAGGAAGAAATAAAGAACAGGAATGGTACTTGTTTAATTATTCCCATGAAAGCTAAATTCTTGAAGAAGTGTGATTAGTTAAGTCAAATCTGATTTGTGTACCCGTAGCCCAGTAGTCTAAGTTCATTATCTTCCAATGCATTTCAGCATGTCTAGCAGAGCACAACTGAAGAGTTTGCTTCACAGTTTCATAAAAAGATCACTTTTTGCATGACAATTTTTTTTTGAAAGGGCACATCTATATTTAATACAAAATAGGCACTTTTTTAATATAAACTACTAAAAAAATGGCTTAAATATTCTTAAATTCTTATTTGAAAGCTTAAAGACAGATTCCAGCAATATGTTCTTAAATCAAATTCTAGAGTCAAAACTTTAATGGTAACTATATGGTAGAACAGCCTGCTTTAATATTTGTTGTATCCACTACACTCTGGTCTTTGACTCACACTGATTTTCATTTTATAAAGCCAATGTTACTGCCAAACTCATCATCCATGTGATCAGGCTTAAGCTTCTTGTAACCAACTCCAAATCACAAGTGAGTTTTCCCTTCCTCTTTTATGTTAGATCATGCCCCCACACCCACAATCTCATCCTATCTCACCTATCAGTAGCACATCACATACAGGTGGTACAACCTCTCTGAGCTCTCCCACAGATCTGGCAGTGTGTCTGTATTTAAGCCTTTCTTGTAGCACTTGTAATCCCAAATGATCTTGCATGTAAAATTACCTATTTCTTCTTCTGTGGTTTGTTTATGAGTCTCACATGAGCAGGTAACACTCCTTATCTGAAAGGAACACACCTAACAAGTAGCAGGCGATGCCAGAAGCAACAAATAAAGACTAGAATTCAAACTAAAACATTTTATAAAATGGCTTCTTAGAAGTCCCTATTTTAATACACACATTCTTTTCAAATTTCTTCAGTCTCACCTCACAATACTCAGTGATAATGCAGAAACTATCTCGCTCCACAAAGCTTGCATAAAATTTGACAATGGCTGGATGGTCTAATTTGGAGAGTAGCTGTGCTTCCAGATTTGCTTCAACTGTTTCATTAGGCTTTAGGTTTCCAACAGAGATTTCCTTTAGGACCTTTCTAGAGGGGAAAAAAAAGAAATTTTTATATTAATAAAACCAGAAAAATATAAGAATGTGTAACATTTAAAATCCCATCAAAATTTCCTTAAATGCAAAACATTAACATTGACCAACTATTGGCAACATGAAATGATGAGGCAAATATGGGTAAACAATGAGAATGCATTAAAAACCAAACAAATATGCTAGTCACCATATAGATTAAGCAACATATTAAAAATACAGTTTTGAAATATTTCCCCACTAATTACCTACTGCACTGTTTTCTTTAAAACCTGTTTTCAGTGCTATGAATTACTGCATAACAACAAACATAAGCAAAAAATCAAATCTAAGTGATTTCAAACCCACTCAGAGCATATGGTCAAGATTCATGTATGAAAAAAGGAGTAGCAAGAAACTACATTCGCAGCTTCTGCCCAAGTCTCTCCATGGAGGCATGAGAAAAATCACAGAAAGTAATATTTCTGTGGCTGTTTTTCTAGTGATAAACTCAGGCTGTCCATTTTTTTTTCCCTAAAGATCAGCCTGTCCTTCACCTGAGCACATAAGTGAAAAGTACAAATCTAGATTTGGGGCTGGAATCTAATTATACTGTTTCAATTAATTCTAATCCTTTAGTATTTAATATTTCTTTAGGAAGACCCTAAATCCCCTGGAAAATTCTGGGAAAATGTAGGGATTTTTAATATTCTCCAACTTAACACAGGAATGTGCCATAGGAGAATTTGGAGATCAGCATTAGCTGTATACAGAAGCTGGAATAGGGCAGTTTACTGTTAACTTGTCCTGGAAAAATGTAAGGAAAAATAAAGCACTTTTTGCCAAGATCTTCTGGATGAAATGTTTAAGAAAGACAATACAACACATTCCAGTTCCATTTACTTTACCAGTTAATGAAGAATAGATCATAGATCTTTTCTGAAGGAGATATTGAAGACTATTAGAGAATATAATGTTTCTTTACTGAAACAAAATGGTGAACTTCCCCAAACTTTTGCATACATGAAAGGCAAGTTTCACACTGAAGGAAAGCTTCCACAGTGCTTTTAGTAGTTTCCCCATTCAATAGAGAATGGTTGTAAAGTTATAGTAGTTAAACATTACAATGATAAAAACTACAATAATTCACCTTATCTAAGGGGGAAAAAAAAATAAAATCTCTGTTTCTTCATGAGTAATTTTTTTCCTAAGTCTGAACAATCAATTTCTGACTAGCAATGTTTGAATTTTCCTATAAACTTGCCTAATCCCCATCAGGAATTCTGATGAAAAAACATGCCCTCTGATCTGTTTCCATCTCTGCAGACAAGCTTCGTGGAACACAGACAGGCAATACCTACTGCAATCTCCTCATCTTCAGCTGACATGGGTCATTACCCCTTCCTTCATAAAAATAATGTCACAGAACTGACAAACAGGATGAGTCCTTGTTAAAGACCACTTAATACAAGTTTCTTGCATGCCCAAGACAGCGATAAAAGCCTGATGTGTTGATGTGTATGGATAGCTTGTCATCTTAGTCACTCAGTGATCTTAATGCTGTCATCAGCTGTCAGACGAGATGACAGGTGTTTTTCTTATTTAAACTAATTCCCAGGAGAAGAAATCAAGAAACTATACTTCTTGTAAATAAGGTATTGGTTTTCTGCAACACAATTCGAATTCATATCCACAGCTGGAAGGCATTTGCTTCTAGAAAGAAAACTTTTGGATGCAATCAAGATTAGGCATATCTGCATACCTCTGGTATATGTGTGTACTGTGTCTATATGTAGATAAGGTTTGATTTTAATGCATTAAATATAAAGAACCTAACCAGACTTCATACTTTGTGCAAAGCTTTTGATAATATTTCAGTAAATATACTTAAAAATTTAAGATATGTACTAAAAAAACTCTGTGTTAAGTATTGACAATTAAGTTATGTCAGACTCAGAAGCCTCACAGAGAAAACGGAGAATCTGAATCTCCAGACCTGAACTGGCTATTTTCTGTTCACTTTAGAAGAAAAACAAGGAAAATAGAAGCCTGCAGCCAGAAATTCATCTATATAAATTAACTATATTTTTTAATACATAAAACACCTAAAGAATGCTTAAACTCATCCTACCCCAGTTCAGTATTTCTTACACAAGTAAATTCTACCCAATCAGGCAGCTAAAATGGGCACATTCTGTGCTTTTTACAGTACCTAAGATAACTCAAATTTGGCACCCCTGGCAATGTCAAATAGGCTGATAGATCCACAAATAAAAGCTTAGTACTCATAAGAAGACAACAAACCTTTTTTAGCTAAACTATCCTGACTGAATTTCCTCTCTACCAATAAAATCCAGCTCTACATTTTGAAGGAGACAAAGCATTTCTGTTTCTATGATCCAGCCTGCATTTTATGGTTGGCTAATAATAAAGAGTGAGCAATCATTGGTCATAATTCAGACGTGGTACTTGTAGATCATCTGCTGAAAATCTGCCTATATTGTGTTACTTAACTATTTTTTGTAAACTGAAGTATTTTGAACAAACATTTTGAAGAACGTTTCATGAACCTTTATTCTGGATTTTGGGAATAATACACTCTCTTGTTCAGATTTTATCAAAATCCCATCTGGAGTAAAGAGAACCACCTGAAGTCAAGTTTTTTCAAAAAATCTGCCCCTATATTTTCTGCCCTTAGGTTCAAGTATTAAGCAAGATTTAAAAGGTCTAAAGCTGTTTCCATGAACTAAGAAACCTCCGATTTATCACATGAACAAAGAAAACGGAGATCTAGGTGGCATATGTAGAAAACCACATAAAGCCACAAAAAATCCAAATGATATTTGGATATCCTCCAAATACAATACTTAACTTCCCCTGCTTATAGAATGCTAAATGACATATGCTAATTTAAATTTCAATATTATTATAAATTTGACCTAGTGCAGAATACGATACATAAGCAGATCATAGAATTGTTTAGGTTGGAAATGACCTTTAAGATCAACCAAAAACCTCACACTGCCAAGTCCACCACTAGACTATGTATCTAAAGATAAGATAAAATGTCAATTATTAGAAACATGCATTATTCATGTCACACAATTAGAAAACTTTATTACAGAAGCACCAGCAGATATCTTAAATACAGAACAATAGCCTCTGGAATTTAACTGTGTGGAAAAAGACTTACAACTCAATCAATAATGGAAACACACTTTAAACTTTATCTCAAACTGACGGCAACTGAAAGAGTCTTATTGTGAAAGCATTCATATCTGAAGAGTAAAACATTCATTCCAACTGCCACCATGTCCATCCATCCTGGAGGAAGCTGGGTCTGCTACAGGTAGTTACATCCATCCCTTCAGGGTGGGAAAATAATGTGAGAGATGAGCCCACTCCCACTTCCCAAAATACAGAAAGGAACATCCTAGACTCTGCAGAGCCCACACCTCAACAGGCCCACACCCCTTCCCTGGGAACACTTTCTCTAGGAACACCTTCTGATTTTCATCGGTAAAACCTTGCTGGCTTGAGTTGTCACACTTTGAAAAGCAGCCAAGCACTGGGTCTGAAAGTGTAATAATGGGGAGCAAGTGGGGCTAAAGAGAGTGAGACTTAAAGCAAGAGAAAAACAAACATGAAGGTGGAACCCTCCAGGATTCAGGCATGCAGTGGGAATTCCTTTTTGAGCTTTACTAGTGACTGACAATACACTACAGCAGTGTGTATCTCAGTCTATTTGCACTGATCTAAAATTGAATGTTTTACAACCCATCTGGTATTTGTTTACATCAGTGACATACTTTATTATTATATAATTTGGTTTATTGGATCAGATGCAATTCTTAAAAGGCAGTGTTTCTCAAAATGCACTCTGTTATTCACTAAATTGAAATATGAATTATTGCCTAGGTAAATTTGCTTGCTGAGAAGGAAGTAAAAGAAATATAACTTTGTTAATGTCAAGAATAAATAGGTCTGACAAAATAACAGAAAAATTGTGATCTAGGAATATATGATCAAAAGCTGAAGCTTTTAATGAAACAAACTTTATTTTACACAGGCAGTTTTTCAGATAACTGCAGTTAATTACAATTTCATTTAGTTCATTTGAGTGGCCACTATGGAGAATTGTAGCATAACCCATAACTGTGTGCTGTATTTCTATCCATGCTGGCCTTTGCAGGACTACCACTTCACCCTGGTAAATCTCAGTACAAGACCAGGTGCAATTCTGTAAAAATGCATCACCTCTTGCTGGGTCTGTAATTGGATCTGAAATTGGTCACAAACAATAAAATTAAAGGAGTGCCTGTCCAATTAATGATGCCTTCTACTCTACTTATCACATAGAAGGTACAGCTCAGCAAATGGGAACCAAAATGAAGAGGTGACAACCTTCATGCAGAAAGTTTGCCTGAAGCTTCCACACTATTAAAACTGTTAAGGAAATTTGGTAACAAAGGCACCAGGTCCCTACAGACAGGGTGAGGTCACCCATCATTATTACTTCTTTTCTGCAGTTGACAGCTTGGCAACAAAATTCAAATAGTCATTTTTCACATTTTATCCATAATATCTGGAACACCAGTGTCTGCATTGTTGATAATTTAAATTATCAATTGATTGATAATTTAAATTTTCAATTGATTGATAATTTAAAGACATGCATCTATCTGTTAGAGAAAGAGGAAGTTGGTGAATCCATGAAATACAGTAAGTCATCATACACAAGTCAGTCCTACCCAAAAGAATTCTTGGTTTTAGCTAAGGAAAGAAACACAATAAATTAGGAGCACTTGATTTCTGTGGGAAAATGAAGAGGATTACCACAATTCCACAACAAAACAAACAAGTGCTGTTTGGTATTCCTCCTTACATATACATACTTAGGCATTATCCAAACTATCCAAAGCATTTCAGACTCAAATATTACTATGGAACTTCTAAAACTGAATCTTGGCTTCCCATGCCCACTGTGGATTTGCTAGTCAGACCAAGTATCACTGTACAGCTTCTTAAATCAAATGCTGCACTTCTTTTGTTGTTCCCCTGGACAGAACTGACTTCCTAGTAATGCCAGAACAGTCATCAGCAACTTGTTTTTCCTCTTCTCCAAAACATCCTATTCACACTGTTTGTGAACATTTACAGACACTGAGAACTAATCCCTCAGTTAACCACTATGAATTCAATCGCTATATGAGCACTGTAATATCTGCAGATGGATTAAATATAATTTCATTTTCTGAATAAGCACTTTAACTAATTTAACTTCACTTTAATATCTTTGAATGGCAATGAGATTTCTTAAATTTGCAAGTGAAATGGATGATTCACTTTCCATTTCCATCAGCAAGTCACCATTATAGCATTTACAAATATTTTCCAAGATGCCAAATTTTGAAATGCTCTAACATATGCACTAACATTGAAGAGGCCAACTAATGATGAAAACAGTTTACACTTATTTGAAAATTAACAGTTCCTAATTAGTATCCCAAAAAATGCAGAATATATTTTCTGAAAAGAGAATACTGTTGAAATAAGTTAGCCTCAAGGAATATAGCTTATATCATTTTCTTCTGCACTGAGCAAACTCATTTATACAAAGGGGCATAACTTAAATTATTTTTGGTCAACCATATGTGCCAATTTTGGAAAAAATCAGTAGTTATAATGTAAAGCAGAGAAATTGTGTTAACATCCACAGAACTGAACAAGTGATTAAATGAAATTATTTATTTAGATATAAAAATGCATTTATTGTGAATAATTCTTTGGGATACTTTGGGTAGCCATCGACATTGATTAAAAATGACAATAAAAATAGGCATTGATTAATAAAGGATGAATTTTTCTCTAAAACCATATTTTTGAAATTAGAACTTTTTTCTAGAGAGAAATGGAAAAATAAAATGTAAATACATTTATCGTCCATTCATACTGGTTCAGTTCTAAATCAATTACTAATAGATTGTGATTAAACAGAAGAAATTTGTGTTTTAACAGAAAAATTACTAAAAAATGAAGATGAGATACTGACTAATAGCTGTGAATGTACTTATATTTAGCAATATTTTATGGTTACATGTTGCATTATCCCCCTCTACTGTTCATCCAACCTTTTTCCTACAGCCCAGTCTTGCTTAAGAATGAAATTGAGCACCATACTGTCCCTAATGTAAATGGGATTTTTGAGAAATACAACAAGGACTAAATAATTGGTTTATTCTCAGTATCTTTGAAGACTTCCATCATACAACAAATCTTCTAAACCAGCACTGTGATTTCATTACACAGACAATACATTTTACAATTAACTGCTCTCTACTAATTAACATTTGCTTTCAAACAAAAGGAGACACCATTACAGAACTCAAGACCGAATGCAGCATTTTGCCTTCAAGCTTTTTAATATGATTAAATATCTCATAATTGCCATGTTATAACTCTTCAACTAGAAGCCTTGGGCTAGAGCATCTGCCAAAAATTACTTTTCCTTCTGTAGGAATTTGTTTGAATTTTAAAAATAGTTGCAATTAGAAATTTTGAAGAAAGACCTTCATATCATGATCTATATTCATCAGTTCACAGAAAACATACTATAAATTTTGAACTATAGGAGTTGTGAAGGGAAACCAGATACACTAAAAATTGCTGTAAGAATGCATTCCATAGAAATTCAACTAAAACACTTGTTAATGTAAAATTTAATTGGTTCTCTTCTGAATTTAAATATATTTGTAAGCAGAATTATGTCCCTTTCACTGTTGCAAGGATATTTATGTCAACAGTATTGTCCTTCCGGTGGACCTAATTCCCAAAAGTAATTTAAACAGTAATTGCTGCAACTTTAATGAGAAAATTCACTGTTCCTACATGTCTGTTCCCATCAGGCATCTCCTTCAATGTTTATTTCTGATATGCATTCAAGTATCTATAGTACAAAAAAAAATAAATAAAAGGAGTGTAGAAAAAGATAAAAGCATGGTTTAAAGCTTTAAAAAAGCACATTATTAAGTAGTCTACAATCAAAGGCAAAGAGAATCAAGCAATGCTGAGGAAATTAATTGTATATAACATCCATTGTTAGATTAAAATATTTTAATACTTTTAAGCCCTCCTGAGTATGATACTCTGATCTTAACAATCATTGAAACATGCAATTCAAAACTAAAGCAACTACCCAACAACATTAAAAAGTTTCAGAACACTTGAAGGGCACACCATGGGTGTAAGGGAAACAATGAACTAGGAATTACAGTTACTAGTTAGTCACATAAGGACAAAAAACAAGACAGAAAAAAAAAGATAGGGAAAACTACATTGACTGTCCAGCAAATCCAGAATTTATTGCACTCACTTCTTTATCATCAGTTTTATCATTACAATATACTGAAAGCAACAAAAAACTGGGGGCTCATTCTGAACAGAAGTTCAAACCACCCTGATGCAGACTTCAGAGGAAACACCCTTGCCAACAAGGGTAGCCCATACAATAGACAAGCATATTCAAATATTTCAAACACCTATGCTTATCTTTGAGGCAGTTCAACCTATATAATAAATTTTCTTTCTAAAACTAGCTTACAAATGCATGAAAACTAGTTTCAGTAAAATGAATGAGAAAGACGTTATCTCAAGGCATTTGCTTAATTACAAAATCATTAAATTCTGTCTCTGCCGTGCACCTCAAAGAAAGGTAATTCACCAATAATGCCTTAAGCACAGTTCTCCACCCTATGTTGAAAATGTTACTTGTAAACAATTCTCAAGACAAAGAACTCAACCACCAGCACTGCTCACTGCCTGCACATCAGACCAGAATGTGGTGAGTGCTGCAGCACTGCACACCTGGGAGCTCAGCTCTGTGGGGGACAAGATTTATTGTAAACCCAGGTAGTATTTCCTTTAAGGCATGCTGCTCCCACTTACATCCATTAAAAACCTAGTTAGAATCCTCCACAGTCAAACAGACAAGTCCCACCAAAAATGAAAAAGTAGGCTACCTAGTTTAAGAAAGCTGTATTAAAAGCACAACAGTAAAAAAGACAAAAAAGAAAAACCAGTAACAATACCACCAAAGCTCATAAAGGTGAACAAAGGGTCTCAACATGTTCCAGTATGGGTCTTTTGCTTCCAAAGAAGCCACAGAATGCTAGGTTTTGTGGTTTTGATTATGAGGGAACTAGGAAATTTAACACAGCAATTTCCTGTGCAAAGGATTGCAGCATGGCTGTGACTTTAAATTGCCAAATCCATCACCTGCATAGGCAGGGTGAAATCTTCATTTTGTGCTTCAATGCCAAGCTACCCTGCAGGACCCACAGAGCCTTACCCAGCACAAGAGCTTCCTAAACTTTCTTACATTGAGCTGGAGGAGCCCTACTGTGCCTTGCTGGGCTGCAGGAAAAGCTGGGCACTGACAGGGATGCAGGAGGTAGGGACTAAAGCTCCTTCCCACACGGTTTCCAGTGAGATCTGCTTTGGGTGAGTCCAAGGTTATCAAACTTGTCTTTGAATCAGGATTGTATTGGCATGCACTAGAAATGATCTGAAACCATTGTGGCCATAGCTGGGACTGCCTGCTAAACTTGAAGCAAAATATTTTCAGTTTCACTCCCTGGCAACCTTCATTGCAGGTGTATTCTGAAGTAAAGCATGAGAGCACCAGCCACCCTTACAGATGTTCACCATGGAAATTGCTTGGACACTTAGCTTTAGGCTTTGACTCCTGTAACATTGCTCACAGAATATGAAAGTCATGCTTGGCCACTCAAGTGGAAAGCTCATGAAGGCTCACTTCTCAAGGTCTCAAAAGGTCCTTGCTTTTACAGTCTCTTATTTGGGCCAAGCATGACCGTACCCAGTCAGCAGGCATGGCACAGTAGCTGAGCCTTGCATGAAGAAGCACGGGTACACGTGACTGAAGCAAGCAAAAGATGGTTCACTAAGAAAAGCTTACTTCAAAAAAAAGCCACAATCAAGAAGGTCCTACTGCAAATGCACCTTTGATCAGTTTTCAAGGAGGTCGTGAATATTCTTTCACAAATCTAAAATGCCCTAATAAATTCCAGTTTTAATTTCTAGGTTTTATTATTAAATGAAGGAGAAGAATAAAGGAAAGCAGTGTAATTAGATGAATGTGCACACAACAACTGGCAGGGAGGAATTTGTTTCTGTTTTAATCAATTCAGCATCAAATGACCATTTCCTTGGAACACCTTCAGAGAAGCAAACAGGTAGCAAACACAGGGATTTGACAACACAGCAATCTGCTGATTGTCACTTGGATATTCATAAGGAACAAATCTCTCCCACCTTTAGATTTTATACCATTTGTTATAAGAAGTCATAAATAATTGAAAATCACGTGATAAATTATTCAGCTAAGCGCACAGTTTCCAAGGAATCCTAGCATGAGTCTGGATTAAAGCTATAATGCAAGTCAGATGCAGCATTTGAGCTGACACCCCACAGTGGAGCAGTCCAGGGAGTTTGGCACTTGCCAGTGTGTCCTTTCCTCCACAGGGACACATAAATACCATGTGAATATTTATGAACTAAATGTCCCTATTGCCTACTGTGTACTTAAGTTGCTTGCCCATACATCGCTATAAATCAGTGACACTTACCCCAGAGCTTCCCTTGGCATAATTGATTAGGACGTTCATTTTCTTCAAATGATGGCACTGTCCCTCAAGACTACAGCTGAACTTATGTCTGCTGTAAAAAACTTTGTCTTTAACCAGAATTACCTGTTATCATTAACTGAGAAGATATTCAGCTGGACTAGTATAGAAGTGACTGCAGGAATATTATTTACTTATAAAAATGCTGGTAAATCCTGATTCTTTCTTTATATAAGCCAAGTTATCTGCTCTGAGTAGGTCTAGGTCCATAATGTCCAGGAACAAATAAATATCAAGTAATCCACAAACTAAGACATCCTGTGTAAACTGGAACTAAGAAGTTCGCTTTTGTACAGATGTGTCTCTGGTGCTTAACTCACTTCAGGATTTAAGATATGAATTCTGATTCTTGTTTCTTCCCAAATAAGAGGGAAAATTGATAATCTCTCTCCTGTATAGATTGTTTAGTACATAAAAAGCTTTGTTCATAGTGAAGAACCTCCCAGGTTCTGACCTTTCTGTCTCTGAGGGCATCCTTTTTGTTCTCTGCTGCTTTCACATAAATTGCAGGGACCTCTATCTGAGATATTTAACCCTGTCATACTCAATGAGAATCATATAACAGGATCAAAAGTTCTTGCACCAGAAAATAAAATGTACAAAAAAAATCCCAAACAAACAAACACAAAAAACCAAACTAAACAAACAAATAAAAAAACCCACAAAACAACCCATACCACTAGTTAGGAAGTTAAAGCAACTGGCAAAGAATGTGTCATACAACGCAACACTCAGCACTTAAAAGGGACTTACAGTAAGGGATCTACATATGCTACTATACTTGCGGTATTCCATAACCTTATTGTTTATAGGGTAGGCAAGTCAACCATATCATACTGATCTAGTATGATCTGGGAAGTCAATAGTCCTGATCTCATCCATACAAAGAACTGGAGAGAAGCATGAAGCTGGCATGTACTTCTTAGAAATACAGGCACTGCTGGCCTGAGCAGCCCTGAAAGTTTTAGGTGAAATAAATCTGCTAGTTTGAGGTATGCCCCAAATAAACAATTCTCTCTCCTTCCCAGCTCTTGCAGCTCTGTAACACTTCACTCACTCCAGGTGTGATCCTTGAGAGGTAACAAAGTACAAAGCACAACCTAAAACTGCTTCTAGAATCATGCAGTAGTTTTGCTGAGCATACTTGAAATTACACTGTTAGTCTCTGCATTAACTCATTCTGTAGACATTGCACTAATGGAAAATCAAGAAAGATATCCCTGAACAGTTTCTGTATCAATATGTCACTTTTCTTGGGAGTTTGTATTCCTATGATTTATTCCTATGTTTTTTCGTAGTGCTTTAGACTATAGCAGTTTTCAGGAAATTATCTGTGGTTGAGTTTACACTGTACATAACATTTGTCTCAGCACATTCTATATCACACAGAATCACAGAATGACTAGGCTGAACAGACCTTCAAGATCATTGAGTCTAACTCATGCCCTAACACCTCAACTGAACTGTGGCACCAAGTGCCACATCCAATCTTTTAATCATCACATCCAGAGATGATGACCCCACCACCTCCCTGGGCAGACCATTCCAGTACTCTACCACTCTTTCCATGAAAAACTTTTTCCTAACATCCAACCTATATTTCCCTTGGCACAGCTTAAGACTCTGTCCTTTCATTTTGTAAAATCATCTCCAAAACAATAAAAATAGAATTCTAATTCTGCTGAGGTCACAGTTGTGTTTGTGGTGTTTTTCTGTCAAACTGCCTTTAGAGCTGTATTAAGATTATTCTTTTTAACCACGTAAATTTTCATTCAAAAATATATATAACACAATCAGCAACCAGTACAGTTCCATATGAGATTATCTGAAAGCAGTATTGAGAATGTGACTTCTAGCATATTTTACCACCCTAAGAAACCAGTATTTCTAAATCCTACACTCACTATCACTATGCTACCTGTGTTTTCCTGCTCACCTGGGACAGTATTTTTGTCATCCATTAGCATATAAGTGGTAGATATTTATATATAGATATTTAGGGGGATCCCCGCCTCGATCCACGTTTGAGGCATGGAAGGAATGAACTGTGATAGGCGAGCACCACCTCGTGATGGAAGGCTTAAATACAGCATTGCACAGCTCAGAGCATTTGGGCTGGTTAAATACTGGTGTATTTCTATTGTACTGTGGTCACAAAGACTGAAAAAAACACTTAAAATAAAACCAAAAATATGTCATTTGATATTCAGTCTCTGTCCTGAAGATATCAGAGGATGCACTCAGGCTCATCCCTAACAAAATGCAGGCATGAAATGCTGCAGGTAGTGAATGCTGGTTCAAGGTGCTCACTCATAATTCTTCAGAAAAAAAATTAAAATAGCCACTTAAAAGCTTAAGGCATGCTCCTTGTTTTTGAGATTTGGCAGGTTGTGCTATAGCAGCAAATATATGAGACCCACATTTCACTGTAGTGTTAATATTCTAAGAATTAGCTTAGTAACATCTGAATTCTGAAGCATCTTAGAAGCTCAGGTAGTTCCTGTCACCCCATGTGCATGACAGACTATCTTAATATAAAAATAAAATTAAAAGTACTCTTTATTGCTTTTAATGAAATATTTCATTAAAGAACACTTTTTTGAGAAAAGTGTAGCTAAGGCAATGAGAGAGTCAAAACTGTTTAAGCAATGTGAAAAAAGCTAAGAGCTTAGTGGACCCTAACCCTAATTCAAGGTCCTGAGAAACTGTCAATTGATGTAGAAAGAAAGCAATCCAATTTTGTCTTGGTTGCACACTTATTAAAGCAATATTGCCAATAATGTGTGGCCATAAGCAGCAAAAGTGAGGCACCTATGAATCAGAAAAAGCGCTTTAATCATTTAAGTGCTCATTAATGTGTCCATCAGTAAGGACCAATAGAACCCCCATTTAAAGGGATTATGTATTTCTGGCTGAGGAGCGATTTGATTAGATGTTTCTGACTTTAGACAAAGAGCCTTACAAATATTTTTGGATAAAACAAAAATATTTATAGTTAAATTTCCCTTGGTGTAAGTATTAAAGTAGACAAATATGGTTCTACACAACTGGAAATCCAGCCACAAACCCAATATCAAACCCACATACAGGAATGTCAACACTGAAAATGTTCTTTTGTTATTGTGGCTTCAGAATCCCAAAGGGTTTACTGATGAAAGTAGTCCAAATTCAGGCAAGATAAAAAAAATAAAAAAATCAAGTTTTGCTGGCAATTTAAAAAAAAAAAAGCAAACCTCCTGCCAGTTAAGTATACAGCAACTAAAAAGGTGTTTACTGGAATTTCTGTAACTCTTCCTTCTCAGCTTTCATTTAGAAAACTCAGTTATAAAAATTCAGTCATCAATACTGTACAGTTTTGGGTTTTTTGAGACCCTCCAACAATCTGAATCTTTACAGTAGCATAGAATCAATTCCTGAAGGCATCCAATTAAATGTTATCAAAAAAAGTCTGTTTCTACCTTAGATCCTCACTAAAGCTAGACAGTTAAGATTGCAACATAACACCAAACTGAGATATGAGACACAAACACAAATGAAATATCTACAATGCAAGAAATATCTTCCCAACATTTTTATTAAAAGCATGTGAAGGGTATACTTACAATTCTTTTCCTTGTTTTGCTTTTCTGTCATTAACCAAATACACACTTCCAAAGCTTCCATTACCAAGTTTCCTCTGAATAGTGTATCTTCTGGCAATCACAGCATCTGAGCAAGCAGAATTAAATCTGGCAACAGTGACATGCTTAGCAGTTTCTTGAAATTTCAGCATTTCTCTGTGCAAAAAAAATGACACAAATTTCTCAAGGATGTAGCTTTCAAATCCTTTTATTCTTCCATGGATGTTCACAGAAATCACTTTAAACAGAAATATATTGATTTGTCAATGTATTATTCTTATTAAACTTCTCATTTAATTCTGTGGCAGTGTTTACAGCATCCAGCTTGCAGCAAACACAAATTAAGTGGAATCATTAGCTGTTAAACTGCAGGCAGCAGACTTGATAAACAAACTCCAGATAATGTATATGTGACATAGTCAGTCTTTCTCTAAATCAACCCTAAATTAATTCACTGAACTGATAGCACAGTTCGCCTAGATATGGCACTCTTCCTCACCACCTGTCTTTATACCACCACAGTACCTGACACCAAAAGTATCTGCATTTCAAGATACTAAATTCAAGATTTTTGTACATATTGAAGGATAACCTCCACCCATAATTTCTTTCCCATCTCTGTTTTCTCTGCTCTTTCATTTACCCCTCAGATTTCACCATCTGTTCCAGTGCTGACCTCACAGCTCTTCTGTGACTCACTACTAGTATCTTCTGCAAATTAGTTTCACAGAAAATCTGCAAGACTTTCAATAAAACCCAACTCTCCTTAAAGCTCATTTCTCTTTCACTGTATTCTTCCATGCCTTACCTTTCCAACAAGTTAGCTTTGGTCGGGAATTCTTGTCTAACTGAGGTTCTAATTCTGCAAACAAAAGGTCTGCAAAGGCCAAGCTCTAGCATTTCTATGATTTTTGGTTTTATGTTTTCAACAGCTCAACATGAGTTTAGAGTAACTTTGTTTACCCAGCCTTCCTCATTCCAAATGAAAAAGGGGAGGTGTTTCACTGCACATAATAAAACAATACTGCTTCTATTACTTTGTCTTTATATAATGCTACGTGCATCATTTTGCATGAAGATCTTTTGGAGCAAGTAAAGGTTTTGCAAGGTCAGTGCTACTATTGTCACCATCCATCAGCACTGCAGAGCAGCAGGCCCACATTGGCCTTGTTCACATTATTTCAAGGCCAAGGCAAACACATAAACAGGATTTTCATTGTGGTGGTGATGGTTTTGGACGAGCAAAGACAAACTGCCTAATTTTAAAAGCCGTACAACTTTAGGTTCCAAGTCATTGGCTTCTCTTCCAAATGAATGCAGAGCCTAAATTAAGATTACAGATTTGTATCTTGCAACAACAAACTCTGTGTGTGTGTGTGTGTGTGTGTTTGTGTATAGGCACAAGAACCTCTTTGCATACCCATCTGCTGAGCTGCTGTCACACTACACCAAAAAAGCCTGTCACCATGTTAAACAGATAAACTTTAATTACTACAAGACATCTTAATAATACAAATCCTGCATGTTTCTTAAACTGCAGCACTCCTAACTGTGTTTGGTTTTTCTCTTTCAGCAACACTGACAAAAATTTTGAAATGCCAATGCTGAGGAAATAATGCCAGCTAGAAAATTATTTCTCTGTAACTCCAAATCTGTCTGAAGGAGCCCAAATGGATCATGTTGAGGTGTAGAGGAGGGGAGGGCAGAATGATGAACTCCATAAAATATTATACTGCAAATTCTATAAAGTTTATGCAATTTTCATTCACTGTCCTATTCTCCTGATTTCTGTTTTATGCATCCCTTCATAAATTCCTTAAAAAAAACTGCTGAGCCATCTATACCTATTTTTCTTCTTTCTGAAGTCAACACAGCTCACCTTCAAATTTTCATACTTTCTTGGGCCTACCTAGGAATGTATGACAATCCTTTAGACCACAAAACCATGCTTAAGATCAAGTAGCTCACTGAGTTTAACTTCTGTGCTTTATTTTTAATAATACCTCCCACCTTTTACTCTCTATGCTTCAAATTCCCTCCCTACATAATAATAGTAATAATTATCATGTAACTCTGTGAAATGCTTTTGCATTTAGCACTCTTCAGGCTACTGCTGAAGAGTCTCATAAGGCAGGGAGCAGTGAATGCCATTGTGGCATCACAGGTGCATTTTAATGGAACAGAAGAGGTGAATTGCTGGCACTGCATCTGAAAGAAATGCCTTTTAAGAGCCAACAGAGCTTAAACATTGACTCAACCACAAGATTGATGGGTTCTTCAAGAGTATATGAAGTACAGGCTCTCCAACCTCACTCAAACCTCTAGCCCAATCTTCCTTGTGCTCCTTTTGCACCAGTGTCCATCTCCCACTGAGGAGCTGTTTCCCAAGCAGCAACATCAATTGCTTCATTAACGTTCAAAACAGTTGAACACAAAGCAATCACGTCTGCAGCTCTCTTTTCCTAAAAAATAATCTCAGTATACCCTATCCAGTACCTTTGGGAAGGAGTTTCCTTTGTCCCATCCACCATTCCCAAGTCCCATCCCAGAGCGAGGCAGCTGACTGCTGCTAACTCAGTGAATGCAATTACATTGTCTGGATCACTATTTTTAATATTTTTTTTTTTCCCTTGGCTAGAGTCAAATCTTTTTTTGTGCTGCAAACTAAAGGAACGTTGCTGGTTAGTGTTTCATAGTTCCACCTACACATGGGAAGCGCAAACCACTCAACTTCTTTCCTGACCTTTATTAGTTTCTGTAAGAAAAATTAACCTTCAGGTTTCTTTAGCAACAGCTGAGATACTCTGACATTTTATGCTTCCAAGATAATCTCTTCTTTGCCAATCAAAGCCGTTTTCCAATTTTATCAGGTGTTTTTTAACATTTGCCAGCCTCCAACCCCTGCAGCATAAATTCTAAAGTCTTTATATTTAGCTCTAAGTATCTTCAGTATTTAGCTCTAAGTATCTTCAGTATTTACTACCTTGATATTTTTCCTGACGATGACTTCACTGGCCCACTCCTTCAAATGTTTTGACAATTCAAAAAATGTGATTTTCCTTATTTTTTCCCTAATGGGGGAAAAAAAAACCCAAAAAACAAAAAAACCAACTTTTTAACACTGGCTCCATTATTATTTTCTGCAACATCTTTAGAAACTTACCCAAGACTGAAGTGACATCATGTCACTTAGCTCGGTTTTTTACTGTTCCTAGAGAAATGATAACTACAATTTATTATTAGTGCTGGAGGCAAACTAACTTGAGGGTGACAGTAAAACGGGGTCAAATGTACTCGACTGTCAAGTGTAGTATCTCCCTGAGGCCCATTCGGGAAGCCCAGATCCCCTAGGATAACCTCAGCGATGTTATTACCTTGTTACAGGACCGTGTAAGACCCGAAACACAAGTTAGCACCCACATTCCACCACAGCAAGGGGCGAGGGCGGCGTCCCCGTTCCGGAGGGCTGCGGGACGCCCCGGGAGCCGGCTGTGCCGCGCGTCCCGGCCGCTTCCCACCGGGCT
>NC_031769.1:42466135-42496935 GCF_001522545.3 Parus major | reverse complement strand
CGCCGGCGGCTGCCTGGTGCCGCTGCTGACCCGCGAGGCCTTCGTGCAGGCGCTGGGCCGGCTCGCCGTGCCCTTCGTGCAGTGCTTCGCCGAGGCCGACCGGGAGATCGCCGGGCTGGCCAACCGCTGGGGCTGCCCCGTCCTCTCCCTAGACAGCGACTTCTTCGTGTTCGACCTGGCGGGCGGGTACTGCCCGCTGTCCCACTTCCAGTGGCAGAGCGTGCGCGCCGCCGCCGGGCCGCAGGGATGCTACGTGCCCGCGCGCTGCTTCTCCGCCGACAGGTTCTGCGGGCACTTCGGGCACCTGAGAAAGGCGCTGCTCCCGCTCTTTGCCGTCATGAACGGGAACGACTACATCGGCCTGGGAGCGCTGGAGGCGTTCTTCAGCAAGGTGCGCCTGCCGAGGGGCTGCGCGGCGGGACGGGGCGGGAAGCACCTCCGCCTCCAGGGACTGCTGAACTGGCTGGCGCAGTTCGCGGAGCCCGCCGAGGCCGTCGACAACGTGCTGAAATACCTCAAGAAACACCAGAGGGAAGAAATACGGGAGCTTCTGTGCACTTCAATGGAGGATTATGCTCCGTCTGACGTGAATCTTGAGGACTTCTTTCAGAATGGGAGCTATGAGTGCGAGGCTGCCAGGAAAGCAGACGTACCACAGTGGGTACTCGATGCTTTGGCAAAAGGTAAGCTGGCCCCATTCGTCATCAATGCCCTGATACTTAGAAGCACCTTCCTCCGCGTTCAGGTGGAGAACATGCAGAGACCCAGTGCTCACAGCACAGCTTTGCCCATCCGACAAGTTATCTATGGACTGCTGCTGAGAGTATCGCACAGTACCGAAGATGATTCTCCAAGTAAGCAGACCAACGAGCTGCCCACTGTATGTGAATTTGACAGATGCCAAAAGACACTTAAAAAAACATTTGTTCAAGCAGCAAGCCTACCCCCAGATTTTTGTGATGATCGTTTTCTTTTGGACAAGTTAATGGAGGTAAATGGTTGTCAGGACAGATCACAGTAACAGTGTTCCACGAGTGACACAAAAATAGTTGGGACTCACTTTTGCCATCTGGCCACTAAATGTGATGTCTGAACTAAGCCACCTCAGTAAGTAACTACTTAACACAGAAGTGTCTGTGATATTTAAGAAATTATACCAGGTTGTCTTCATCTCCCTTCCTGTCCCCCTCCAAGAGTACGAAGATAAATTATATGAGAAGTGGTAGTGTGGATATATACAGTACTCCCTGCATTTTCCATTAGAAGCCCCTATTTCATCCTATGTATTTTGTAACATTAATACTTGCTTTTTATGGGAAGGAATTCAGTTTCATGTAGTTTAGGAAAGACCAATTTTAACATTACAAAATCTAATTTGTATTTGATCAAGCTGTGGAATGTTTCAGAGCAGTGTTCCGAAACAAAATCTGATCTTTGCCTTTTTACTAGAAGTCAGTATTCCACGTATGAATGCTGCAGCTGCCCAGCAGTTTTACCTGTCCCAAGTATGCTCCTGCTAACATGAACCTCTGATGCTTGCCAGACAGAGCAGAACAGCACCTGAAAAACACCTGAAAATCACAGGAAAGTTGTACTAGGTTAGTTCCAGTTGTAGCAGTTCTGTGTAAATTCTCATGTTTAAGACTGTAACTGTTGCCATAATGGGAAGTAGTCTCCCATTCTCGATGCTGCATAACTGAGGTTATGTATGCAGAAATTTCTGCAACGTCTAGAAGTACAATCTGTGTGTTTTAATTCTACATTTTTCATAGCTCTGTCCGTTCTGGCGTTCAGACTGACTGTTAACACATCTTTGTGTGTGGACAGTGCTGAATGTTTTTATCACTTGCTGGTAGCTCCTTTGTAAAGGAACCAAGTCTATCAGTTAGGAGTTAGTCTGTCTTAACTGCTACACTGTTAAATGCTACAATAGCTGTTGGTCCAAACTACAGATTACATAGGTTATTGGCACACGCCTTTTAAACAATACAATACAAAAAGTTTGAAAAATCAAGTTTCATGTTCAGAGACATTAATGACACCTTACTTCAACCTTGGTGTGTCTGCTGTTTGTTTAATAAATTTGAGCTTTGCTACTACAACAATTTTCCTTAGTGAATATAAGGGAATTATCAATTGAACAAAAGGTTAGAAGAAGAACTAAATGTTGTTCAGCATTTAAAGTGCTCCAGGCAAAACTTACTTCTGCCTAAGAGCAGGCAAAACAATCCTAATCAAGGTTTACAAAGTGTGCAGATTGCATCTGAGCAGCCTGCTGTAATTCTGCACGCATGAAGTTATGGACAAAGGTTTTAACACCACTTCGTGGAAGTCAAATGGCTCAGCAAAAAGGGAACATGTGCTAAGAATTAATTACTCATTAGTTACTTTTGTCTTTCTACCTGATATTTAACTATGTCATTTTTAAAGTTTTAAGTAGTATTTAAAAAAATATTTCCTATTCAGAATACCTGTGAAAATTAAATAATTGTTTGTCAAAAACCTAAAGCAGTAACTAATTTAACCAGAACTTACTGGCCTTTTAGAAATTGCTCACAACAAGTAAATCTCTTACCTTCAGTTTTTAAATTTATTTTCAGGTGCCTGTGTTGTGCCGCCAGATGCTTTTGCTGGAGACTCTGGGAGTGAAAATGAGTTTTCTAGAACCTATCCCAAGTCATTTACAACTCCCTGTTGCTGTAACATGTTACTGGATATGTTGTTCAGAACCGAAAGTTAAGCTGAACCAATTAAAGGCTCTGCTTCTAATGATAGTTTCTGGAGAACTGCAGAGGATAACTGAAGATCCAGGTATGTCTCTAAAGAATACAGTTTTAGGTGTTCAGCTGCTACAGAAATCGAGACCATAATTAATTTTTCTGCCCTTATAGGGAGTTGTCCAAATTTAGAGGAATTAGCCTTGATTTACATTATATTCTGAGGTGTCACACTTTTTGCGTTGATATACACAAAGAAAAAGTGCTAACCATAAATTTAACATTTTGTATAGGTAAACCACTACCACATTGTAAAACATTAATTTGCATTTATAAGTACTTTCTTTAGGATCAAAATATTAATTCAGATATAAAAGTTACAAAAAGCAAGCTTAATGTACTCAGACATTAAAAAACTACTATTGAAGTGTTTAGATTTTTTTTTGCTTTTGAGTTTTTCTAAAATAATTTGTACTTAAAAATGCTGAGTTGCCCAGGCACACTTTTTCTGCCTATGCATTGCAAATCTGAAAGTATTAAACAATCACAGAAATTCAGTAATTCAAGCTTCAGTAGTATTTATACCTATAAACTTGTTGGGGTTTATACCTTGGGGTTTGATCACACAGAATCAATTAGGTTGGAAAAGACCTCTGAGATCATGGAGTCCAACTCATGACTGAAGGAAACCACCTTGTCAACCAGACCATGGCATGAGTGCCACGTCCAGTCTTCCCTTAAACACCTCCAGGGACGGTGACCCACCACCTCCTTGGACAGCCCATTCCAGTGTCTAATAACCCTTTCTGTAAAGAAATTCCTCCTAATGTCCAACCTAAACTTCCCCTGATGCAACTTAAGGCCATTTCTCCTTGCCTTATCAATTGTTACCTGCGAGAAGAGACCACCCCACCTGGTTCCACCCTCCTTTTGTACTGTTTTGTACTGTTCACAGCAGAACATTTATTTCCAAGTTATTTTTTTATTTATAACCTAGATCCCACAGTTCTACCTGCTGAAGATGACAGTGTGGCATATAACGAATTTCTAAAATGGAAGGAAAAGAAATTGCAAAATAATGACTTCGATTTAGATGCTGCACACAGTTTTTGCCAGTGGCAGTGCTGTCTTCAGATGGGATTGTATCTCAACCAGCTACTTGGTACTCCTCTCTCTGAGCCAGACCTAAGTAGGTAAGGTCTGCTTTCCACACAAGGCTCTGAAGGGATGTGTTAATATGTTTCCATTTTCTCTGTCAAACTCCTTTGGCCAGTACTTGCAGTAGAATACCCTTCTTTAAAGGAATTACTAAGAAAAATACTCTTAGTATAGGAGTTGACTGTTGGATGTTGTATGTTTTTGTCATCAAGCAGTATGTTTCTGTACCTGTCCTGTTGACGTGTAATTCTAAATGCAGATTATCTCCTCCTTTTGAGCAGGCTTTACACTGGGACCCTTGTGCACAGACTGTATCAAGAGCTTAAATCAGCACCTTCAGTGGAAAATCTGTTTATCTTATCTCCAAAAATGGCTCATCTTTATCTGGTTTTGTTAAATACAGTGGAGTCAGTGGTATCTCCAGACTTCTTTCAAAAGATGACCAAGACTAGATCAGAGTCCTGCAAAAAGAGGAAAGCATCAAATAAGAAAAAACCAGCCATCCGATGTGCTATGCGAGAAACTCAGCATTTATGCAGTGTTAATAGGTTTGCATCACTGGAAGTGGATGACTGAAAGCATTATTCTTGGAATAACTTCTAATGCCATGCTGATGAAAGAAGCAGCATTAAAATACGTGACTGTATTGAAACTTGCTCAACTGTTTCCACACAAGTTCTTGATTCAAACTTTACCAAAAAATTTGCTTCAGGGGATTTTTTTTTTTATTTACCTTTCTGTAACTTAACATTTGTATAAAAGAAATGGCATATAAAAGTTGTGGTGTTTTGTTTTTCTTTAAGGGCATCAGTCTAATTGAAAATGAGAGCAAAGTTGTTTAGCATTTCATAGCAGTACTGTTTTAGAGGAGTTTTTTCATGATCATTTGGTTGGCTCTGCCTCATCTCCCTGAATACTTCATTTACAAAAAATCCAACTTTAAACTTGGAACAACACAGTCACAGACTAACAGTTGAGATTAAAACAGAAATTGACAGGTTTAAAAATACTGTAAAATCAGTCATTACTAGTGGAGTACTTTTACTTGCAGGGAGAGGTAGCTTTGCTCAGTGATAACTAAGTTGTGCTTGAAATATTACAGGTTCTGTCAATATTCAGGGAGAAACTTCAGATTTTATTTCTTCCCCTTCCCCCTGATACGTTTAAAGAAAGAGTTACATGCACACACAAAGCTGTCACATGGGAGCAAGTTTCTACAGATTTGCTAATTCTCAGTAGTTGTCACAGTAATGGTGTATAATCCTCTGCTATTAAGCTGTTGTCACTCATTTTTTCAACAATGGCTATATTAAAAACCAGATGTTTTGACTTCCCCTATGTACACTAATTACTTGACAAACCCTTGCTATCAACACGGTAATACTGAAAAACAGTTTATAATTTTTTTTTGAATCCTACATCATCTATTTCTCAGTGCTTTGTATTAGCAAACTTTCCAGCATAATTAGTCAATTTTTAGAAATGCTTTTCTTATGAAACTATTGGTTTTCCCTGTGTAAAATATAAGTTACATTTGGATTTTTTCTTCTCAAGAATCCACAAACCTTGTATTGCATGTAGGCAAATCCTGACTTCCACTTCTAATCATCCAAGTTTTGCCCATAACTTAGCAGAATTCAAGCTTGATTCCTGTACTGTGTGCTCAAGTTTTCAGTCCTGCTTATGCTCCCTAGTAACTGTTCACATGGAAGTAACTCACCATATCTTAGGATATAGAGAAAAGATCTCCTATATCATACAGCTGAGTGTTAATACTGCCCAAGTGTAGTCAATAAGAAAAGATCTATAAGAAGTTACATTAAAGAGAAAACTAGTTTTGAGATACAGCCTGTCCTAGCAAGATGTAATTTTTTTTCCAGTACAAAGGCTGCTGCTTACTGAACTACCAGCAGATGGCACATACACCCAACCACACCCTAAGCCAGAACCTCACAACCCATTTTTCTAGGTTTGTATGAACATTTCCATCAGGTGACTTCTATTTAAAAGTTGAAAGGGGTTAAAGTTACTGATTTTACTAACTAAAACTGAAATTCTTAGTTGTCCAAATCATCCTCTTCTCCATTATGATCCCCTATGTTTTATTTTCCCAAGTTTGTAATTCCTTGGAGTTTTTAATCATCAGAAATAGTCACATGCAAAATAGGTCTTAAATATAAAAATACAGGTGTGTTTGATTCCACTTCATTAGTGCTGGTGTGAAAAAAGATCTTCATTTACTCTGAATCCCACTTCAGAAAATGCTGGATAATAAAAATTTTTGAGACTTGCTAAGTCATATTTTCAATTAGATAATTCAGAAGACTGGAATAAGGTCAAATATTCCACTTTGGGATAAAAACACTGCTATGACCACGTGGCATTTTGAGAATACCTTTGGGAAAGCTGCCTCAATTATTAAGAAGTACTGTAGGAGAAATATGTTCGCAATGCAGAATTCAGTTGTTCCTTATTGCTGATGAAATTATACACACTCATTGCAAAACCCAGTCCTGTAGGCTGAAGAAAATAATTACTGATTCTAGAGTTACCATGCAGAATTTAAAGTGTTAGAGTTTTTCTTTTCGACTCATTATAGGTCTCCCATCATCTTTGTAGGAAATTTTTTTTTAAAAGGGTCTTTACTTATTAGAACCAAAATTCTTTGTAAATTCCTTGGTTGTTGCTTATTTCGCCCCATAAGAAATGCCTCTTAGTTCTTATGGAAAGTTCCCACTATTGATTCAACTGCTCTGGGGAAAAAAAAAAACCTCTGAAACATGCTGTAAAGTGGTAATGAATCACAAGAGGAACCAAAATAATGACAATGGAATTCAATCCAGGCATTTTTTACATATAAAGACATTGAACTAGATTTACTACTTGTTAGTATTTTGCTTTCCATTGGAAAACACAGCAACAAAACTTCTGGCAAATTTAAGTGAACTACATTAAACTAAGCTCACCCTGCAATAAGGCAAAATTGTCCTTAGGAGACTGAAATTTATTTTATTTGTCTAAAATGATACACCTTATTCAGAAAGTGGGACTTGTGCTGGGAAGGGGACACTTGGTAACACATTTGTTTACACTTTGCAATGGCACTTCCAAGCTAAGACAATAATCTAGCATTCATCTGTACTTACCTGTACTTACCTAGATTTCTGTGACTCCAAGAGCAAGACCAGAGCACTTAGCAGTCGAATCCCATGGCAAAGTATCAACCACAAGTTAAGACTTACTATGTGAAAGGTATAGTTGCTGTCTCTTCCCAAAATCAAAGTTTCTTTGAGATTCTTCATCAGCATGCACTGTCAGCTTTTACTATTTGTCTTTATTAATGAATACTAAGGATTTTATTAATGAAGTGTTCTGAAATTGTATTGAAGTACTGAACACACTACAATATTGAACAGCTACAGCCCCAGCCAAAGACTTAACTTGCCAAAGACATTAACTGTTCAAAAACTGTCAAATTTGTCCAACTTCTGAAAGGCAGAACTGCTGTAAGTAAGAAACTTACTGTTGCTTGAAGACACGAGAACATTCCTGTAAGAGGTCATGTTGTTCAGGCCCTCCCAGCTCAGTGGTATCCCCGGGAAGAGATGAGGGCCAGGTGCTGCAGGATCTTTGTCTTTACACAATCACATCTCAGCACATTGGTAGTCCAGGTATTACTGAGGGTCAGGAAGAGCCATGGATGAACTGCATATATAAAGCAGGCTGAGCGTGCACTCATGCCCTGTTTCTGTAGCCCCATTTCCTGGCAAAGTCTAGGAATCCCACAGGCAAAAAGAAGAAAACAATTCCAGTAACATGAGCAGAGAAATTCACACTGCACTTTTGAGCATGGCACGTGGGCAAGTCACAATGGCAGATGCAGAAATATCCCAGTGTCTGTTCATGACAGTTCCTCCTCAAGTGACAGGATGACTACTGTGACAGCATGGGCCAGAGCCAACGCCACTGCCACATTTTCAGGCTACAGTGCAGAGAGATGCACATACACAAGTTTACAAGGGATACCAGTGTGTCTTTGACTCCCCCCAGAGATCTTTAGACATCCTCTTCTAAATATTCTTTAGGAGATAGTTCCTTGAATTTCCTGAAAGGAAGATGAGATGACACTGATGACACTCTCTTCTCGGATGAGATGACACTGATGATAATAGGGCAAGACTATTTTGAAGAAAAATACTATTTCCAATTAGTGAATATTAGAGTATTCAGACATTGTAATAGATTAAAAATACTTTTACAATGTCAAAATAAATCTATTATAATGCTTTTCTAGCTCCAAAAGTAATTCTGTGGGTTAAAATTCAAAGTCACCTACCAGGAATAAGGGTTTTTTTTATGAACAGGAAGGAAGGAAGAGGATGGAAAATGAAGCTTCTTTGAGAGGGATGAGGTATTTTTGCCCAGTGAGGCTTATGCATTAATTTTCTAATTCAGTGCACTACAAATTATTTCCATTACTACTGTCTTAAAATCACTCAAGTGATCTAACAGTCATAAGCTACAGTAAATCTGGAACAAGACATGAAACAAAGCCTGTAACTGCAATCATATCAGAACAAGCTCATTCATTTGGTGTAAATGCCAGTTTCTTTTAAAACAAAGAGACAACACATTTATAAGAAAAGCAAACATTTACTTCAAATTGCAGTATAGGCTTTTCAATCACAGAAAAAGAAAAGAAAAACAGTGATCCGACAGCGGTCACATCCTGTGCAAAAAGAAACCAAACTTGGGATACAAAAAAACTGTAGCACAAGGTACTTGAGCCGCTTACACATCGCAGAATAAAGTAAATAAATACAGTAGCTAGAATATGGCACTCTTGTGACAGACTAAACCCAGTGGAATGCCTCTGAAATATTTTTATCCTTGTATTAGTAGCAAAGTCCCACCACCATAAAAGTAGAATAGTACAATGCTTTAAATAAAAACAAACTAAAATATTTATATCTAAGAGAAGGATTTTACACAGTTATATCTTTTAAGTGCAGAAAATGGGACTTGGGCTTAGATCTTCCTTTAAATTAACCCCTGCCCCCTCACCCCCACAATACCATTCAATCTTAAAAGTAAATTTATGTTTGAGGAAAAATGTTACCAAAGTTGCATAATTTCATTTGTTACTTCCACAGCTGGAAGTTAAATTCTAAACAGTCTTGAAACATGAAGTTCGTCATTAGCCAGTGGAACAAAGGACTTGTCAAAAGCCCTCAGGATTTCTTTATCCTCCAGATATTGTTTTGCTTTCTCCAACATCTTTAGACAGCAATCGCTAAGTTTGCAAACACAAGAATGCAATATGCATCATACATCAAGAAAAGACGAAGTTGATGAAGAAGTACTTCCACGTTTCTGGATCTTTTCCTTGCTTCTTTCAAACTTCTTTATTAGCTCAGTCACTATGCACACAGAGGAAGTGAGTCCCAGAAGAAACAGTAAATCTGGAAGAGATAATTAGCCTTCTTTAAAATTGCTATTTAAGGCTGAGGGGTGACTTACAAAAGAACAAGACTTAGAAAACTTTCAAATTTTCTCCCAGTCATTGGGAAAGTTTGGGAGAAACGAAGCAAAATTCAATTTTTTGCAGGCCCAGAAAATTAACGTGCATGGTTTACGTACAAATCATAACTACACACAAGATATTTAAAGCTTTTAAAGTATTTCATAAACTTATTTTCAGCAACATAATTAACTTAATCCTGAAAAAAGAATATTAATAGAATCAGAAATCATGCTACAATAAATACATGTATTTCATTACAATCACTTAGCTCCAGAAAACCACAAAAGTAATAAATCCAAGTCTTAATAAGGCCAACAGTATCATGTATCTATACCTTCCTAAAATCCTCCTGTTTATTTACCCTATGAAAATGCAATCAGTATTAAAGGATCAGGATTTCTAAGTAAGGTGTTTATATTTAGAGAAAAAACTTGTGAAGCAGTTAATGGTGCTCAGAAACCTACAAAGTCTGCAACAAAATTTATATTAATAACTCCTAAATAAATAAGCACCTTTATAAAAATTTAAGAACACGTTGATCAGTTATGTACCATAAGCATTTAAATCATGGTTCCCAAAGAAAATAGCTAGAACAATTCAAAAAACTAAAACCCAAATCAATGAAACAAACAAAACCCCCCCAAAACCCTACCCACAAAACAAGAAGTATCAGCAGGCTTTGTATTCCTGTTGCATACAAACAGCCAGAAAGTGTCCTTACAGAACCACCACCCACCACATTTATAAATTAATCCTTAATGCAGTTTTTAATCCTTAATGCACAGTTTTGAAAAGGGAATTGTTCTTACCCAAGACACTCAGGCTCTCTGTTTGAAAAACCTTCTGAAGTGGAGGAAAGTAAATGACCAATAACTGCCCCATTATAGATCCAAGGACAGCATAGCAGAACATTTTGTTACTGCAAAGTCCAATCTCAAACACAGATTTTGTCTGTAAAGAAGAAAATACGTGTCAATGTACATGCAATCTTAATTATCTAGACAAGAAACTACAACTTCTTTTCATCCAGACTTTTAGAAAAATTACTGTTGACCTCTTAGATAATCCAGAACAACTTCTTGAACAGGCTAATTGCATTTTCTCCCTGGTAAATAGAGTACAAGTCTTGTCTTCATAGTCAACAACTTGCATACTGAGCTCACTATTCCAGAAGTACAGTTCATCAGAAAAAAGTTTCCCTTACACTATTCCATAACAGGTAAGACTGCAAATTACAGTAAATGTAGTAATGTGTACAATCTCAAAATTTCAGACTTGTTTCCTTAAAATGAAAAAATATACACAGATAAAAAAATACAGAACAGTTTCAGAAACTTTCCTTGGACTATGGGTTTAGGATTACAAAATATAAAAGCAAAGGCCTTCAAGAATGTTCATATTCTGGTAAGGCTGCTGAACTGACAGAATTTCCAGGAAGAGAAAAAAAAAACAACCAAGTATATGCAGCAATACAAAGGCACATCACACTTCAGCTCTTAATAACAACTTTCTTGCTTTTGTCAGGACACCACCAAGTAACAAATTAATTACTTAACTTACCTGTAATTTAAGAAATTCTACCTTGTAAATACATGAAACTCTGAGCTTAATAGCAGATGTGCAGTAAATCTGCAGGAAAACACTTGAAACAAACACAGCAAAATCTTCCCTCAAAGAAAACTCTGATTATTGTGTTAATACAGTGTAAATGGACAATATGAACGACTTACCTGAGATCTAGAACTCAAAGCATTGAACATATCAAAAAATACAAAACAGGTGAAAGTCATGGTTGTATCTCGTGGTGTTATTACATTGTCTCTTAACTGCCAACAAAATAAAATGAAATGGCTTTAGCATGCTTTAAACCCTTCACAATTAAACAAGGTAAATTAAACAAAACTGTTACAATCAGTAAGTTGAATAGGGTAAGTATTACTAGTTAGGAAATGAAAGCAAAAGTAACTCGTTTGCCCCAAGAAGCTGGTTTATGAAATCTATACCAAATATTGCACACCTGTAACTTATAAAAATTTATAATTCCAAGCTATGATTAAATGAAGCCTCCTGACCAACATTTATTCAAGCACGTGGAACAGCAGGAATTCTACGATGAACTACCAAATGTTCACACAACATTTTTCTCTGCTGGGAAAACAAAGTCAAATGGCTGTTTCATAATAATCTGGTTAGAAAATTTACATAATTACTTTCTATGGGTAAAGTTTCCACAGTAGATTTGGAAGCTGAAAAAGTCTATGTTAAAACAGATTGGGGAATAAAACCGTATTTCGCATTTCAACACTATTTTGAAAATCTTCCTCTCTATTCTGCTATTATTAAATAAGCATGACCGAAAGTCATGACTAAGTTCATATTAACTCTGAATTTCAACTGCTGGTATAAAAAGTATTTCTTTTAAATTAGGTTGTTACTGCTCTAATTTTGCATTTTTGTCGTACCTCTCTCCAGAAGACGAACAGTGTTCCACAGACAATAATTATTGATGAAACCAGTATTTTAACAATCAGGTTTTTGGTCAGAATGCTGTCCTTCAGATTTCTTGGAGGTTTTCGAATAATATCTTTATCCACAGGCTCCACCCCAAGGCTTTCAATTAAAAGAACATCTTACATTTTTATCATCATAAAATTAATTCACTGCTTCTAACTTAAGGATTAAATTTTCTGAGTTGAACAAAAGAGGATTTAATGCTAGCTCCTCACCATCTCTCCCTCCACCATCTATTTGCAGTGAAGAGGGTCAGAAGAAGAACCCAGAGAGAAGCCAGAATCCTGCATGCAAGTTTCATGGGCATATCCATGGATCATTAGGTATCCTTGCTGCCCTCATATAATTAGATACTAAAGCAAACTAAATAGAATTAACACAGAAACATACTGCAGATACTGAAGTTCAGAGGAAGTTCACACAGAATGACTAGGTTGGAAGAGACCTTCAAGATCATCAAGTCCAACCCAGCCCTAACACCTCAACTAAACCATGGCACTGAGTGCCACATCCAGTCTTTTTTTTAAACACATCCAGGGGTGGTTACTCCACCACCTCCCCAGGCAGACAATTCCAGTACTTTATCACTCTTTCCATAACAGACTTTTTCCTAACATCCAACCAATATTTCCCTTGGTGCAGCTAAAGACTGTGTCCTCTCTTTCTGTCAGCTGCTGCCTGGAGAAAGAGACCAACCCCCACCTGACTACAACCATCTTTCAGGAAGTTGTAGAGAGAAGTTTGCTATTTCTGAAACATCTCACTGAAGTTTAATACTTCATAGTTTCCTGTGTGAGCAACCATTTCCCCTGTTGAAATAAAAGGACTATGGAACCTACAAGAGTTAAGAGTAATTACTTACCTTTGAGCTGGAGGTCCATCCATAATAATATTGATCCATAAGATCTGCATGGCATTGAGAGGATTAGGAAAGTTCATTAATGTAGCCAGTGAGATTAAAGTCAGTGCTGCTATACTCCTGTTGAAAGAATCCATTTTTACAACTGTCAGCATGGAACATTTCTGGAGATCCACTGATAACTGCTTTGTAATCAACACTTCAACTGTTTAAGAGTAGATACAGGTTTTGTCAGTGTGAATCATGACTGACATTGAGTTGAACTTTAAAACGTAGAGCATGAAATCCTTTAGAACACTCATTCTGGCACAGTCCGTACTTAAAACAGCTTCCTTCTAGCAATAAAAGGGCAGAAAATTTGCATTTTAAAGCCCCCAAACTTTTAGGTAACATTTCAGAATTATCACTCACCATCACCTAATTGATTTTTTTATGGGGAATTGGGTCTGATACTTTTCCTGTGCCAGAAGTGGAACTTCTCATTATGGTTTTGAAAAACATACTGCTTTTCCATTCCTGATGTAAACAAATTCACTCTGTGTACCTGTCACTGGTCAGTCAAGGCAAGGTACTACCCTAAAAATACCTACAACCACTACTCATTACTACCAAGATGAGAAGGCCAGGCCAAAGACTGAAAAACAGATTAGCTGGCTGCAAGCTCGGCATTAGAAACCTCTGTAAACAAGTGTGCACTAACTGCTCTCAGCGCAAGATTAAGAGGTTTCATAACCAAGAAGAGAGCAAGGCTTATAGTAATTCCAAATTTAGCACTGTTAACCCTACTATGCTCTCCCTCCAAAGAGGGACAAAAAAAAAATCAAAGGGTAACTGATTCATCAAGAACAGGTAAGCACACTTTCCTAGAACATCTACACTTAGTTATTTTTCAGCAGCAGATTCCTAGTCTAGTCTTGGTAAGACTAGACAGGACACTTGGTAAGGCTGAAAGTAAATGCCACTTCTTACAGTGTTTATGCAGGTAAACAAATTTGTCTTTCCTGGGTTTTGTTGTGTTGAGATTTTTTTGTGGAGAATTTTTTTGTTGTTGTTCGGGGATTTTTTTGGGTTGTAGTTGTTTGTGAGTTGGGGTTTTTGTGGGGCTTTTGTGGGCTTGTTTTATTTGAGGTTTTAGGTTTGGTTGTTTTGGTTTAACTTCTGCAAATTTCAGACCACTCTGAAATGTCATGAAGGCTTCAAGAAAGTACATGAATGACATGGTGAAGAGAAAAAACATGTCCCTGAATCCAGATCCAATAAGATAAATTCACAAAAAATTTGAAACTAAGGCTTACTAAACTCTCATCCTCTTGTCTTACACACAGACTATATAGCTAACACATGAATCCTTATGTGCAAGCAAAGGAAGTCAGCTTCATATAGTGAGCTCATTCCACAGCACATGGATTTCAGAAAAACTAACCTCCTCATTGCCTAGTTTTCTCCATTTGAATACATGTTCTGGTTAAGGAGGGACTGACTACAAGCTTCTCATTTAAACAGGGACCCAAAGGCAGCTATGCTGTTTCTCATTATCCCTTTGGTATATATACCCCTTTGGCTTTACACACTTCAGCAGGAATAACTGTGACAAAGTTACATGTCTGTTCATTGCACTATCTTCTGGGTCTTTAAAAATAAACCAAGCCACCAAACACAAAACAGTGAAAACTCAAAAGCACAGTATATCAGCATCCTACTTGAAATTTACAGTATTAACATGAATTTATGCATCTGCTTCATGCTTTGATTCATTCACAAGAAACTTCTGATACTGATAGCTTTTCAAACTTACGTGCTCAGTTGAAATCTAACAAAATTTTTTATGTTATTATAAATTCCTTTACCCTCTTCAATTGCAGACCTGCAATTAAAAACAAAGATAACATTACTAGACAAATGAATCTATTGCTGAGAAAAGCTTAAAACAAACCAAAAAAGCTATTAATTTAAGCAGCAATAAACAGCTGAAAATAAACAGCAAGAAACAAATGGAGTTGAGGTTCTTTTAACTTTGGCAGTCATTGTTTTTCAACTTGACTATAAGAACCCAAACTATTCTGTGATTGTGAATAATCACAAGTTATTTTTCCAGATGCTTAACTTTCAAAATGTAATTATTAGTAAGATCTCCTCTATGTTCAAAATTCACCCCCATCCTTGAAAAGAGCTTCTAAATCAAGTTGGATAATTAAAAAAAACCCAAAACCACAAAACCCAAAAAGCCAACAACCCCTCCACCCTCCACCCCCACTTTTAAAACAGCAGAGAAATGCAGCATGGCTTTAGAGGAGCATGTATTCTTCCTGTACCAGAATGAAATATGTATAGAACATCTTCAAAACCCCTAGCATGTGTCACAACTTGCCAATCACATTATCACAATTACTGCAGCAAGAAAGGGTTTTCTGATACCCAAATCAGACCTACTTTGCTGCACATAAAGCTAACTTTTTTCTTCCATTCCCCCGATAATTAAATAGCATTCCTTCAGTTACTTAAAAGAAAAAAAATTAAAAGGTGGGAAAAAGATGCAGAACTACAAGTTCATACTTCTTTTTTTCCTTAGCACTCACCACTCTTCTCTCTCTCCTGTTGAGAGCTCTCCTGATGAAGTGAGCAAAACTGGATAACACATTCCAGCAAAAACCTCACCAAGCCCATGTAAAGTACTTACTACAGATGTCCTTCCTATGTACTCTTCTGACTATGTTAAAATGATTCCCTTCTCTGTTATGTTTTTGCATAACAGCACATTTCTGTTGGCTGAATTAGTGTGACAACCTCAGATCATCCTTTGACATACTGCTACATTTTCTTATACTGTACTCCTCCACTTCACTTCTTCCCAAGGGTTAAGTGTCATACTTTGGAACTGAAGTGTTCTGAGATTGATGCATAATTTCAAAATGAAGGCTATTTCACCAGACAGCAGGTCAGCTCTGTCAACAATCACTACCTTTAAAAGTCAGATGAATTAAAGTCAAAATAGGATAAGTTTAGCTAATCTCTTTTTGAAATACACCAACCAAAAACACCAAACAAGTACAAACAGCTGGTTACCAGACACTAACAACCTATTTTCACCTGTGATATCTAAATAGTTTATATTTTTTTCCTTTTCTGAAATCACTACATTTAAAAGCTGAAAACAAACTGAGAAATATGTAAATTTTTTAAACCTTGAGTGGAATGCTCTGTCATTTTTTCATTAGTTGTATACTTCTGAAATAAGAAATTGAATGACATCTACCAATGGCTAATAGACTCACAATTTCACCTCAGTTATGTTTTCAAACATGCTAATACTCCTAACTGAGCAGAAAACTCATTTACAGCTGCTACACTTACAAGTTCAGGGAAACTTCTATTGGTTTTAAACCAGGCAACATCTCATTGAAGCTATATAGTACAAGATATGTACGTAAAGGCCACCTACATTATTGTCTGAAAATCATCATCCACGAGGATCATATCTGCTGCCTCTTTACAAACATCTGTTCCAGTTTGTCCCATTGCTACACCAATATCTGCAGCCTTCAGAGCAACAGCATCATTCACTCCATCTCCTGTCATAGCTACTACGGCACCATTATTTTGCAGGGACTAAAGAGAGGGAAAAGAGCTTAAATCAGGGATTAAAATAACTCATTCTATAAAATTATTCTAGATACAAGGTTTGTGTCATTGCTCCCCCTCCCCCATTTCTTATAATTGTACTCTAATGTCCTAAAGAAAAAAGCAGGTTTTCTATTCTATTTCTATTCTAAATCATTTTTATACAATATTTTGGGTTAAACTTCAGTTTGTATATTCCAGACAACCTAAATTTTAAAGCTAGGATATATAAAATTTGCCTTTAGGTGAAAGAAAAAACTCTAGAGAAAGACAGAGATGATATTATATTTACATATTACCATTATCACCTTCTTATAAGTCTTGCATGCATGCCTATGGTCTCAGTGTTTTGATTTCTCTTTATTGTTACTTTTCTGAGTGTTCCAGTAGTTAAACTGAGTATGTCCCTCTTTGCTGCCTTCCTTTGTTAACTTCTGAATAGAGGCATTGCCACAGACATGTCTTGAAATTCATCCCCTTTTATCTCATCTGACAAGTATCAGAAATATAGTTCTTTCAAGTTCCTAGTCAATTCAACTGCAACGTGACACAAAATCTCAATCAATCCCCAGCTCCCTACATAGAAGAAAGTACAATGTTACCTACCTAATCCTTGTGGACACTAAGCATTTTTCTAGGTAGTATTTTCAAGTACATTTCACTGTCAAATCAGATGCATTTCTGATTTCATCTTGACACACTGTAGCATGTTATGCTTTAAGTAAAGGCAGCACAGGCAATACTCATAGCAACAGTCCAGCATTTGAGCCTCTAAAAGACATACCTTTATAATTTTCAATTTATGTCGGGGACTGGCTCTATAGAACACTGCAACCTATGAAAAGAATAATGAAGTAATGGTGAAAATGTCAGAAATATAAAGAATTGCACTGGATTCTATTAAAGTAGAGGTTAAAAAATACAATCAAAGGCCAACTGTATTCTTGTTAGCTCTTGAGGTGAAGTGCCAGTGAGCTGTGTTTTTACTTGAGTGAAATCATTCATTTCAGAGAAGATTCAAAGTTTATTCTGGTAAACAAAGTTAGTAAACAAAGTTATTTCAAGATAGAACATGCAATTTAAAGGTCTTCTAAAATAATGAAGCAACTGAGGTATAACGGCTTGCTGCTGGCCTCCCTGACTAAATTCATGCAGACAATTGTGATGCTGACTCTACAATCAACATCCTTTTTCCTTGTGAGCACAAGTGACAGGCTACTCAGGATATTTCAATTTTACTAGTTTATAGCATATTATTAACCATTGAAGTTTTAGAGCTAATTAAAAATTCCGACTCAGAAGGACCCATTTTCAGATTTTTCTTGGTCTCTTGACTTTTCTGTAAATTGAAAATTGAGCATGTGGAATTTAGTTTTCTATAACTGCCAAACAGTTTGCATTTTTCAAGATGCCTGTAAAAAACCTAGATTTCTCAACAAGCAGTTTAGACTGTATACAGCTATCAATCTTATTGGTTGATTTTAATTAATTCCTAATAAGATTTTAAGCAAACACCTAGAAAAGCAATTGGGTCAAAGGGCAAACTTGTGTGAGTAAATTTGTATCTATTTCAGTTATTTAATGTAGACAACCCTTAAGGACACGTATTACCAAATAAACCAAAAATTACTATTTGCCACACAATTCTTCTTTTTTCTCAGTTTCTGTGAGTCACTAAGACAAGACAGAAAGCTGACATGCACATTTCTTGATTGCAAACATGGGCTTTTGGCTTGCTTACATCAGACTCAAGCACGCTGCAGTCTAATTTTGCAGTCCTTTGCAAACAGAGCAGCATTTTGATGCATAAATTTTGTAACATAGCTAAACCTGAACCTCTATTGCATTTGATTATGTCTTCACTTTCATAATTTGGACACTGGTTAATCCATTTAGTTATTTAATAACTAAAAAGTATTAAGCAGTAACTTAATAAATAGACCCTTTCAAAATTCCCAACTAGTGACCTCAGATCAATCAAAATCATTAAAAACACAGACAAATCCTCTGATGAATTGCAAAAGAATGGACTGTCTGAACAAGCAGACTATGATTATATAATTGAACTGAGTTGCTTAGAAATAAAATGGCCTAATACAAAAAGGTGATGTTCACCAAGAGGTGACAAAATGAAAGTTAAAGATAAAAGCCTGAATCATTAAAAGAGACAGAAGTAACAAATTCCCTTAAAAGGTAACTGTGTAAGTTGAAAGAAATAGATTTCCATATTGGTATTATGTCAGACCAAAAGATACTTATTAGAACAATATTATGTGTAACTGAGAAATTATATTTTAGCTTGCCACAGAAAAAAATCATTTCTCAATATGTAAATGTATCCTTTGCCACATTTCAGTAAGTAGTATATCAAAACAAACCTTTGGTGTTATTTGAGAAAGCTGCTGAATATCCAAATCGTCTATCTCTTCTCCAGAGATTGCCTGTGAATTTTTGGAATACAATCCCAGTCGACTAGCTATAAAAAAAGTAATAAAAAACCTTATTATAATAATTTATCCTTTTAAGACTTAAGTACCCAATTATTATTTTTAGTCCTAGTATTTTCTGCAGTATTTCAGGTTTGAAATACCTGAAGCAGAACATCTTACTACATTATTGATTCAGTATGTTGTAGTAAATTAGATGAACTCTTGAGTAATAACAACATGCTACAAAGTCTATCCTAAATCAGATATTTATTTGCTTAGTCTTTTTAGGTCTAAAGGTCTGTAGTTGGTTCTGTCAGGTGTCATATAAACAAATAGAGGAATTCAGCCCTCTCAAAGAATTTAAAGTTCAAAAATAACATGACAGAAAATTAAAAATAACCAGAGAGAGACAAAGGAAAGAAAAAACACCTCTGATAAAATACTCTGAATTTGAGGGTATATTTTTTATGTGCCCATTCAGCTATTCATTATCCTGTTTGAAACGCATTCATATTGCAACTAAAGTGCTTGTTCTTTAATGCATTGTTTTGTAAAAATAAGTTAAACAGTTTGTTCAAATATTTATTAATAATACTTTAGTTTCAAACTTAGTTATATGGACAAAACTGTACTGGATAGCACTGAAGTGCCATACATCATTACTCCTCATCACTGGCTCTTTTAGTTTATTCCTGTTGTTAGAGAGAGGCATGTTGCCTAAGCAGAGGGTAGTAATGAAACAGGTGATGTAACAGGAAGAATCAGAAATCAAGCATATGTAATAAGAAAACACCATAAAATAATAGTTTCAAACTGCCAAAGTCATATGCTAACCAAACTAGAAAAGCCACTGCTCCAGCTGAAACCTAAGTACCACTTCAGGCAACGGTCCTGGTTTTTTTGGGTCTTTCTCCCTGCTAGTTCCACTGTGCCATTCATTAACCCAAAATACAGAACTCACAAACATTAAAGATTTAACACCCACACTTCACATAACAATTAACTAAGCAGAAAACAATAAAATATGAAATTAACTGTTCTTACCAATGGCAACTGCAGTTTCCTGTGAATCTCCAGTAACCATTTTTATTGCAACCCCTGAGGTGATGAGTGTAGTAACAGCTTCTTTTACACCAGTCCGTGGAGGATCGATTATTCCCACAAGCCCCAAAAAAGTCAGCTGTCCTAATTCAGGACCAGAAGCTAATGCCAGAACTTTAAGAAGAAAAAGAAATAAACATGTTAAGATTTGAAAATAACATTTAGATCAGCATTTAAAACAATTGTTTCAAACTAACAGGACAGCATAAAGCAAAGGGCTGGAATTTACATTTTCCTTTTTTTAAACCTTGGTAGTATCATTGCTGAGCTTTCACAATAGCCTACTTATGTACACTCTCATCTTCTGAAGTATTTCTTGCCAAACAACCAGGTTTTACAGATAACTTTCCTATTTATTCTCACTATAAAGTGTTTATATTTTGAAAGAGAACCACATCTAGCTCTGATTTCTCTGTGCACTTCTTTTATGCATTAGGATGAAAGGGAGGATCAGTTAATGTATTTATTTTCTGCTTTGGTTTTTTGGGGTTTTTTTTTACCTTTAGAGAGAAAGATTTCATTGAGTACATGCTGAATACTTTCTGGAATGACTTTCAAAGTAGGATTCTTAATTGTAAGGAAAAAGCAAGTTTGCCTTTTTCAAAACATTACCCTTGATTTTTTTGACAGACAGAAAAAATGACTGTTCAAATGAAACGGAAAAAAAATATCACTCCTATATTCTTGCAGCTTCTAATAATTTGCATCTTAGGAATTTCCTGAGACACAGAACACCCCTCCCTTTAAATTTTTTTTTTTTAAATTTAAAAGCTGTGCATGGACTTAACAGCCTAGAGATCTCTTTACAGAGGCCAAAGAAAGCCAGTCATGTATAATCCTGGCCCATAATCAACTTCTGTCAATCATCTTGTGAAAAATACTTTGTTTTATCTAAAATTCTACACAGCTTCTTAACATAGAAGACAATTCTAATGACAACTCCTGACCTGCAATCAGTTGTGCTAGCCTAACTCATGAAGGTGGTGGGAGCCAAAGCAATGAACAAATAAACACACTCACATTAAAAAAAAACCAAACACAAACCCACAGACATCTATAATAAGGTATGGAAGCCATTAAGTAGCAATGTACTGTTCAGTTATGGTCACATGCAAGAGATGACAGGAAGCAACGGTGCCCTTTCTCACCCTCTGCAGTTTAATCATGTTATTATACAGGCCTAAAAACTAAACACTGTGGCACTTACTGAACAAAAAAAACCCAACCAACCAAAAAAAAAAAAAAAAAAAAAAAGAAGATTCTAGTGTTTTGGGTTGCTCTTATTTGTTGTTGTTGGTTTAGGGTTTTCTTTTTTAACAACAAGCAGTGCCATTTAAATGAAATCGTTATTTTGAGACTGAAACAGCCTTACCTCTAAGCCCTGCAGAACCCATAGACATCTTCTCTTGTTGGTATTGCTCTCTCTGCTGTTGCACCAGGGGTAGGGTCTGTCCCTTACAGTTGTATGATGTACAGTACCTAATGACTTGTTCATAAGCACCTTTCATAAAGCAAATCTCAGGTTTGTCCTAAAAGAAAAAAGAGCTGTTGTGTGCATGTGTGTAAATGCATAACTACACATACACAAGTGTATACACACATGGATATCTAAGAATGACAGACATATCCTTTTGTTAACGATCTTACTAACATAATGAAAATGAAGCTTACATTTCTGAACATAAAAATCTGTTCTTTTGTCTCTAGACAGTGTACATTCAGGAGTGGTAAAGTCAACAGAGCCAAAATAATAATCAATATCTCATTTCAGCAGATACCAGGCACAGGCACTCTAAGTCACAGTTTACAGACTAAGAGGCAATGCAAAGGACAGAAATTCAAGCTACACAGGACATTAGGCCTGAAAGACCATAAGCTCTACAGGTCATTAAACAGCCCCTCCATTCTTGTACAAGGCCTAATCACTAATATTTTCCAGATAGCCACCTAGCCTTGATAGGACACCATGGGACTGAGAGTCCACCACCTACCTCTAACACTTAACTCCGATGCTAAATCAACTCATTCCTTCACTTCCATCCTTTCCATTAAGAACTGCTGCCTCAGCTAAATTTCCAATCACTGATCACTCATCTTCTCTCCAGCTGAACTAAAAAGCTCTTTTTTAATATACCTACTTTTTTTATGTGAAGTTATTTATATGCACAGAAGTCAAGTTATCTCAATCTTTCATGATAGGCTTAACTGATGAGATTTCCAAGTTTCTAAATCTGCTGTATTTTCTTAGTCTTCAAAAAATTTATGTTCCCTTTAAATCTGTTAGCAATTTTTCAACATTCTTTTTAAAACTGCTGATTTCAAAACACAGACACAGTAAGTCTTTACATGGATTAAAATCTAATACCAATTTGTCTGCTCACTGTTCTTTACACAAAGATAATCAACAATATAACCCATATAGCTAAAAGGAGTCAAATGCTTTCTTTCCAAAGTAAAGATTTTACAGTGATACTGGAATACTGTCAGCAAGCTTGGTTTTGGTCTGAAGCACTGGACGATTTTTCATAAATCCAATATAAGGTCTGTTCTTGCACATATTGTCTAGGAGGCTCCAGTTATCAGACTGGCAGTGATTATGTCAATACTTGTAACAAAAACATTCATATGGATCTAAATGAAACATGAATGCACATATGTATGTGAAAGTACCAGAAGACAGAAAAAGAGGTTAAAGAGTAGGTTTTATTGATAATCTGTGCTAGTGTTGACATCAATAAAATTTGTCAACACTGGGGATGTGATGCCTGCAGCAAAACCAGAAACCCTGTATTTTCAAACAAATGAAATTTTACTGTTGAACACCAATGAATATTCTTGCTCTTAACTCATTATGTAACTATGCAGCACTGGAACAGCAGAAGATTGGCAGAACTGCTCTAGATGTTTGAGAAGGAAGAAGGAAAGAAAAATAGCTAAGTATACATTCAAGATCTCAGTTTTCAAAATACTTAAAATAATATCCCAGGATGCCTTTTATGGAAATTATTTCTTGTGATTCCTTTTCTCTACTTCAGAGCTTGAAACTAAAGCTGTGTCTATTATCAAACCGTATTTCTAGGACTGTACACTACTGCCAGCCTTCTAAAACATCTGAAGCGAAAAATGAAGATATTAAACAAGGTAGGTAACCATTCTACAGAGCCAGTGCTCATGGAAACAGTGATTGAAGTTTACCTGCTGCGTTCTGTGAATGCATTTAACAGCCATCCATTTTTGTTCTGAGCTGAAGGGATATTCAGCCTTCCTTATGTAGTCTTCCTGGACTCCATCTAAACCCATCTGAATAAAACAGAAATACCACCACAATGTCAGGACCTTTTATTTTCAATTAGGTATGAAATTTAATGACTTGCTGAAACACTTTAGTTAGCAAACATCACTTAATTAAAGGACAATTTCATATTCAAAGTTGCCTTTTGAGCACACTGTTCCAATTTAGACAGACTTCTTCTTGACAAACTAGCATTGAAAATACCTAGAAACTTCTTCCAGGCTACAGCATGAGCCTTGCTACATTTCTCAGTAGCTGTAATTGTGTGTGTCACAGCATTGCACAAAAACCCAACAACAACCCCCTCCATCCCCAAAAGAAAAAACCTGAACACTTCAGCACAGTTCAAAACAATTCAAAAGCCCTGCACTTGAGAGGCACTATAAATTCTGTAGTCACCAATACATCAGTTAACAACTTCCCTCTGCTACTGATGTGAAACTGGAAAAAGATGGCACAGTCAATATTCAACAGGTAAATCAGTTTGTGGCAGGTAAAAAGACAGTACTAAGTGCAAAAAGATGAAAATAGAGATTTTACTTCACTCGTAAATATTTTTTTTCTGATCCTTCAGAACGCCCAAGATTTACAAGAAAGAAACATAGGAGATGAGCAGTTGCAATACAAATCTAGGAGATCCAAAAGAGAAGAAAATGAGAAAAATAAAGCCACAACTTATTTCTACACATTTCCCACCTGCCATGAATCCAAAAAGCACCATCAAGTACACACCTTCATAGCAAGTGCAATTAAAGCCCCTTCTGTTGGCTTCCCCATCAATGTGTTGTTTCTAATCAAGGCATCATTGCACACACAGCCAGCCTAAAAGATGAGGAAGGAAAGGGGAGAAAAAGAACACAAAGTAAAATGCCATACAAAGCTCTCATGTTATATCATCAGTTAAAACTCACCTTTCTTTGTCAACATCTTACCTCCACAATTTTGCTAATGGATGGGTTGTTATAACCATGAATAACCTCACCATCGAGCATCACTTCTCCAAACCTGTTATAACCTACACCTGTAACCTGCAAGACAAGCAGCCAGAGGCAGCATGCAATGAATGTAGTGTTCACCAGGTTAACAGCTCTCAGCTTTTTATTATAAACTACAGAGGAATTTCAAAAGGCCATTCATAATGGCTTTTACTCAGTGTGAATGAATTCTTCTTATTCGGCTTCTAACGCAGCAATGCTCTGAGTTCAATAAAATATATTAGAGACTAATTTCTTTAAACAGTATCAATTTTATTCCTTAGCATAAAAAAATGTAGTATGTTGTTTCCTTACAGTATTAGGCATGCTTTCTTTTTTCTTCTTCTTTTTGCTTTCTAACTTTTTCCTCCTATTTGTCTTTACCCTGATTAATAATGCATACCCCCTGCAGGGGAATGGAATTAGAGAGCAGAGTCCTACTTCCATCAAGTTATTAAAAAAAAAAGGAAAAAAGAAACAGTTGAACAGCCTCTCAGTTTAGACCTCAGAAAGGTGTTAAAACCAATAAAACTGTATTTTTAATGCATAAAAACCAGGCATCCTACTAGGATCCCAAAAAAGTCTTCCTATCTACACCATTAACAACTAATATATTTCACAGACATTTTAAGTTCTCTTTCCATTAGGAAAAAGGAGATTATTTGACCCAGATGCAACTGTGCTAGCTGCTGTACTCATACAGACTTCTAGCAATAAAAAAACAAGTATCAGGCTATATAAGAAAATATGGGCAAATAATATAAAAAAACAAACTGAAAAAATGCCAGTATTTTTGCTTACAGAACAAAATTACAAGACTATCTATTAACTCTATTGTGGAAACAAAACTATGATTAAGGAGTTTGAGAATTTAAGAACTTGATTAAAACATTCCTATGAACCCACATCCAGTTCCACACCTCACTGCTTTTCTATTCCTGCTGCTTTTGCTCCTCTTTTGTGGATTTACATCATCAGTCTTTCCAGCAACTCCCTAATCTCAGCTATCAGTGTTTCATGTCCTGCTCCTACTTCCAAGTTCATCCATTATAAAAAAGCAAGAATGACAGTGCATATTCAGTATGAACAGTTCACACAATAAACTGCCTTTTAGGCAAAAAGTTGGATATCTTTAAATGTTAGGAACATGTAAATTTTAGGGGATTTTCTCTGTACCTGAAAGAGCAAAATAGCCTCAACTTTCTATACTGACAAAAACCAATCTCTCAACTTGTCTGTGTATCTTAGCATCTGACTCTTATTGTGTGTGACCTACAGTCACTAATTTTTTTAAGGAATTTAACCTATATAAAAAAATGCTTCTGTAACCAGAGAAGGCTTGGATAGCACAGCTCAAAGGCTGCATAGTAAATGAACGGAGGGACAGGAGTTGAACGCAACAAATTTATGCTTTCTTAACTGATGCTTTACCTGCAGTATAGTCCAGCCTGTTTCAGCTGATACACACAACAAAATAAAAAGGCAAATTCAAGTCTAAGTGTCATACTACATACCTCAGCATGCTGCCCATCAGAAGTAAAAATATGGGTAACAGTCATTTCATTCTTTGTCAGGGTTCCAGTTTTATCTGAACAAATGACATTGCAACAACCTGAAATAACAAATTAACATTTATAAAACAATTCTTGTTTAGAACAACCTGAGGAACAAAGAGAAAAGTATACAAGCTGAGCAAAGTTCTCGAAATATTGCAGCTGTCTGTGAATAAAAACAAGGGAGACACAGCAAATTTTCAACTACTAATGAATAATTGTATAAGGTTCTTTGAGTTTGTCCAAGAAATAAAAAAAAACCCCTCCAAACTAATTTAAATCCCAAATTCACAATTTATACAAAATGTGTCCACCCACAACTTCGCCTCTATTTTATTCTGCTGTACCTCAAACTACATTACTGAAATCCCAATTGTGATTCCTGGTGAGGAGTAAAACTAAGAGCCTGCTTTAAAGGAATCACTCTTCTTTCTTAAAAACTACAACATGCATTTAACACTAGCCACAGTATTTGTGTCACACAAGTGTTACACTACTAAGTCACAAGTGTGACTTACTAATAAACCTGCAAATTTTTATAAGTTTGAAAAGATTACAAAAATGTGAGATTTGTATATGCCGTTTTAATTCTGGAATGGAGATGGAAAGAGTTTTGCAGTATCTTGACATTTCTGGATGTGACAGCAGGACCTGTACCAGCAACAAAATACCTTGCAACACTAATGAAACTCTGCTAGAGGCACTGGAAAAAAAATTTCCCAATCTTCAAATTGCAAAAAGGAATTCAGATGCAGCAGAATTATTTAACTTCATATTTCTATTCCTTTTCCATGTTCTGTTCTTTACATGTTTTATGACTCAACCTGCATATAAAAATTCTTTGAGCTTTAAAGTTTTTAAATGATTTTATGTTCTACTGTGAGCAGCATAAAAACCTGAAGGTGCATTATGATTACAAAGCTTTTTCTAATATCCAAATATGGATTTGTTTTCAACTGTCAGTATCACCCCTAAATTTACACCGGAAAGTTTTAACTTAAAAAACCTTTTACAAGTCTTATTTAACAGGAACATCTTACAGCAAACATTCAGCTTACTGTATTAATAGCATGGCAGGCTATTAATTGGCAGATTCTTTATTTCAGTTCAAAAAAGTAGTCAGGAAGCAAACAGAAACTCTCCCTGAATTGCTCCAGTGTAGCACACATTCAGTTCAGGAATGTTTTAGATGCCACCACACTGCTAACAAAATAACTGCTTTGTTTTCCTCATTAGTCATCAGTATTTCCTAACATTTATATCAAAAACACTATCTCTAAGTTAGTCTAGTCATACCTAAAGTTTCAACAATAGGCAGCTTTTTTACAATTGCCCGTTTCTTCACCATTCTCATCACCCCAAGGGCCAGTGTCACTGTTACCACAATTGGGAGTCCTTCAGGGATTGCAGCTACAGCCAAACTGTAATGAAAGTAAATACACAGATGTGTTTTCGAATGTCATACAGGAATACACAGTAGTGATGAATTTACAGTTCAGAAAATTGTTTCTGTAGCTGACTGGTCACTGAGATTAAAACAGAAAGGAAGGAGTGATGTGATTGCCATGTGATTCTAGTTGAATAGCATTCATTATAAGAAATCTGCTGAAGACAGCAACAAATGAAATAAATTAGATAATTTCTACTCATTATTTATGCAAAAGTGTGAAGAAATGTAGGGGAGAGGGAGAAATCAATTGTACATCTGTTTTGCCTACACAAAACACTAATTAGGGCTGTGCAAAGGAGCCCAGTTTAGTGCTGACTACTACTTATTGAGAAGAATAAGTGTTGTCAGCACTAAACAGAACCGAGAAATGCCACCACTGATCCACAATTGCTACTGTCAGATCATGATGTGGCAGCAATTTAAGTGAGGGAATGGCTTTGAAGGTCATTTAAAAAATAAACAAATAAACTTGATGCAGTGTAAACGAGATCACAACTCATTAGGCAATGCTCAAAGATGCAGTTCCTGGGTTTCTGTTCTCCCCTCCACAAATGTGTAATTCTTCAGAGTCTGATCCTGTCACTTAAAGAAACCCTTCTGCCTTATGCACTACCCATGTAATCAGCAACCCAACAACTTTTCTAGGAGTATGGAGTTAGACCATCTAAATTCAGTGCTGTTCTCAGCAAACACGCTGGGATTAAGTTTGCATAATATAGCACAAGATGAGTTATTGAACTACATGACACAAAGCTTGCAATAACTTAGTTTTTTCATATGCCTTGTAAAATTACAGCTACTTTATTTACTCAGCAACAAAAATTCAAACTGTACAACTCTACTGTCTGTTTGTAGATGTTTCACAAGACACTCAGAAATCACCAGATGAATGTAAAGTTTAAGAGACTGACAGGAACACTCTGCATCATTAAAAATATGTATGAATTGCTTTTTTATTTTCATTTTGCATTACTTCCATGAAGTTAAGAGCAGTGTATGCAAGCATATTATAAAACAGATCACTAGCTTTCAAACACTTGCTGTAATGCATGATCTACATTATTTCAAACCATAAATCTTACCTCACACCAATTGTGAACATATCAAGGATATGCTTTCCTTGCAACCAGCCAACTAGCATAATAACTCCTATAAAGAAAACAGTCAAGGGGATTAATGTAAAACCAGCATGTACTGTAGCCTCATGGGGATAAGAAAAAACTCAAATAACCAGAACATAGCTTTCCATTGTGCTACCTATAAAAAATTATTATTTATTTCACTGTCATGATTCCATTAGTACAGCAAAGACGAAGAAAGTATCAGCCAGTCAAGTTGCCCAATCACATCTCTAAGTGAGGTGCTCACTTATGCACACCTTGAATCAGAATCCAAGACACACTGCAATTTAAAGGAAACATTTGGAGGACAGAAAGTCAATAAAGCACATTTGCAGGAAGAAGCAAATAAGCACCTTTATGATTAGAGTTATGTCACATTATGCAATTTACAGATGATTAGTGACATGAACTCAAAGTCACCAATGAAATAGGAGCCAAAAGAGCTTTAGAGATTTTTGTTTCCATTTCCTAGGCCAACACACACTAGTTTCCATTAGATAATCTTTTGCAATTATTTTACAGAAATTATCTTACCTATTATACCAAAGGAATACAAGGAAAGCTGTTTTCCCAAGAGATCCATGCTCTTCTGCAGAGGTGTCTTTGGAGCCTTGAAGAATGGCAAACATGCAGCAGTTAACAAATGGACTGCATCACATTTTACTTCACAGATGCAAAATTCAAGACAGTCAGTGAATAGCATGAAGTTATACCCCGTATTTCCATATATTTACTTTAGGCAAACAGACTGTTCTTTCACAGAATTCAATGAGATTCAAAAATACTTCAATGAAATGAAATATTTATTAGAAATACTCTTCTAGAGTTTTGTGACAGCAATAACAAATCTAATATAAAAGGTCTTATCAAAAATTTTATTAAAAAAAACAAAACATCATGCCAACTACAAGCCACTGCACTTCCTCCAAGACCAAAAAAGCTCTTGGTAGCAAGAATAAAACTGATTTTCAAAACAGAGGCATTAGAGCCCTGGAAAGCCAGTTATATCTCAGAATTAATGTTTTTAATCATCTACAGAAAATTCAATTTAGCAAAATAGAAAGCTATGTAAATATTTAGACAGGTGCAGAGTATTATTTTCACAGTTAGTATCTTTGGGTCAGCTACAGATATTTTGTTGAACTGCATTCAATTATTACTTTCATGTCCAAGAGCTAAGATTTGCTTCACTAGAGGAAAGGAAAATACTGAAAGCAATGTATATTTAACTAAGTTCCTATGGAATAAATTCAAACTTTTAATGAATGAAACACACTTTCAAACTATGTCTTTGCTGCTAAATATCTTCTCTTACCTCTTCTGCTTGCATCATTTTGAAAACCTCCCCAAATTCAGAGTTTTCTCCTGTTCCAATAACAATCCCCTAAAAAGAAACAAAAAACAACATAAAGCCAAATGAAATCTGAAGTGTAATGCTAGTGGTTGTCATTAACAGATTTGACTCCAATCACGGACAAATACCATTTAGCCCAACAAAAATTTTAACCTGGCTTATAGAATTAGTTCTTGTCACAAGTAGGGAATTTCTCCTAAAAAACCTTTTGCCTCAGTGAAACAAATTGCTTTTCTGTGCACTGCTAAAGTACTTACTAATAACCAGTAGCAAAACTCAAATTGCTAACACCCAACACTAGCCAGAACCATATTTTCAAACACATGAATGTAGCTCTAGAAGCAAAACACCACAACCTCAACAGAGGAGTTTCACATCCCTATGAATCTGACCTCTTATGGCCATAGTTTTCTTATTAAACTAGTGTATGAAAAAGCATGTGAGAAAAGCTCTGCAAAGTATCACACTAATTCCTGGGAGGTAAAATTAAAAAGTAAGAAATGCCTTCAAATAGTTGAAACATGGAACATAGTCTTCTCTCTCAACAATGATTTTACCTTTGCTTTTCCACATCTGACCAATGTCCCCATGAAAGCAATATTGCTCCTAGAAGTAAGGTCTCCATTGGTTGCTGCTGGCTGAGGAGCTGTAGATTTAGAGCAAGGAGCTGTCTCACCTGTGAGACTGGATTCATCAATAGAAAGGTCCACAGCCTTTGAAAACAAAACAGGTAAAAAACATGACAATATTTTGTAAGCATTCAGAAGTGTAAAGGTAAGTTTCACAATTTTAACCATTAAAACATAACCAATTTACTAATACAACAAGAAAACATGTCAATATTTTAAGGATTGACAAAGCAATGAGCACTCCTACAAAGCTCTCACCAGAATCAAAGATGGAAGATGAAGATGCCACTTTGCTACTATTCAAATTTAGCCATGAGCTCTGAAATATTTAAGACCACTACCAACATGGTGGTTTCACACTGACATTTTGGGAAGAAGTAAAAAAACCACCCACAGATACGATTTCTTTGAGAGAAGCTGCTGGGAGCTCCCTTTGTGCCTGGGAAAGGCCAATACCTGGCTAGTTCTGAGAAAGGACATTTTGCACCATTTAGAAATTAGATCCACCTC